>NC_034016.1:2402806-2430497 GCF_000346465.2 Prunus persica | reverse complement strand
AGAGAGAGAGAGAGAGAGAGAGAGAGAGAGAGAGAGAGAGAGAGAGAGAGAGAGAGAAGGACGGTGGTGGTAGGGTTGGGTTGGATGCGAGAGGGCTTAAGTCGGAGGAGGAAGGATGGGGTTGGCTGGGTGGGGGGATGATGGGAGGTCGATTTCACAAGTTTTAAGTGTTGTTAAGTGGTTTACCACATGTCAAAAAAATAGAAGGGAAACATGTCGGCACATGGCATTTGGTAACAGTAAAATTGGACTCATGAATGAGTTAGGTGTTATGTGATAGAGTGTATTAGAGTGTACCATGGGTGTTTTTGGTAGTTAAATAGGGTGTACTGAGTTAATTTTATAATTTAATTTAAATATTAGAGTGCACTTAGATCATAGGGTATACTCAGTTAATTTTAGGGTTCGTTTAGCAACACTCATTTAAATTCACTGGTTGAGAATAAGTCTTAAGAAGAAAAGAAAAAAAAAATACACCAAATATGCAAATTATATATATGAGCATCATTATAACAGATTCCTGAAAAAAAAAACACAAATAAAAGCTTTTCGCATAAGGAAAAATGAAGTAGTTGAATTACAGCAGAGGTCATTTTGGAGTTGATTGACTTGTCCACGCGCCAGATAATGTCAATGTCTCAAATAGGGCTTCACTAATTAACCTACTGAATTTATTACAGCATTCGGAATTTAGCCTAAGAAAGAAACCATTTAAGTATAAATATATGTCTCCCAACCATGTTTAAACGCATCAGTCGGTAAAATGCGCCCGTTAGGCTTCCGGATGACAGAATTCTCCTCCCCTAACAAAATTTGGATCTGATTGCAAAAAGCAAAAAGACTGTCAAAACTTATTCTACTTCCAGAGTGATTGGTACAACAAAACAAGATTTACAACACTACACTAATACAACGCATCCTGCATACATGCATTTCAATTGAATTTGAATATAACGTAACAGGAGAAGTACTCTCGTCCAACCTAATAGGATAAAAACTGAAGCGAAACCATGAATTATATGATAATATGGGAAGAGTTTAGCAATACCAACCTTTCAACTCCTCCTTTGAGGCACTGGACAGTTAGTCTTCTTTCATTCTTTTGCAGAGTGATTCTTTGCCCAAGCGACCAACACCGCTTGGTCCTGTCTCATTACAGTACTGTTCACGTGTTCGCTTAGTGATGACACCTTGTACCTTGTCTGATTTGTCAAAATCACAATCTGTAACGTCCTCATAAAAAGAATCCTTTCTGTTGGAATATTGTTTCATTGTTCGGTTGAGCTCTTCCGCGTCTTGTTCGTACAGTGCGCGGACTCCACACTTCTTCACCTTCACCCATGTCTTCTCTCCTTGACTAGATCTTGCTTCGAAATGAAACCGAATCTTATGATCGCGGCATTTCTCCCTCCAATAGGCCCCATGTCTCCCGCTTGGTTCCCTAAAGAAATGGTGCCTAGACAGGAGGAACAACCAAAGGTGATCGGACAACACTACGTCGTCTGTGCCCATAACATAAACCGGGCCCGCAAGGGTGTTTAAATCATAAAGGCAACGAAAATCGATTAAATAATGTCTCGTACCAGTAGCTGAAATTTCTTGAGCAGGTAAAAATAGAGCACAAAAAGCAAACCCCACCCACTTGCTATTAGAATCTTGAGAAGGTAGTGTCTCAATTACAGAGTCTCCCACATTTTGATTATTGAACCACTCAGGAATTTCACTTCCAGGAATTACAATACCGAAGATGCTCAAAGAACGAGGAATTTCCTGCACCAAAGGAAGGATATAAATAGTACTACACAACTAAAGAGGGAAGGAGGGAGAGAGGGAGAAGTACCTGAAGGAATTTCTTCAGCGTTAAAAATATTATGGAACTGGAACCTTGATGGTCAATCAAACTGAAGCAATTGAAAGAACTAATCCAAGTGTGACTTCCACCATTGCACATCGGTGGTGGATATGGGAATATTTTCAAGGATGTACAATTATCAGTGCTTACAGAAAAACATCGTGGTCCGTTTGATGGAAGGCTTGGCAATATTTGAAGCCTTTTGCAATTCTTCAGTGTGAAGCTCCTAAGCTTAGAAAGCCCACTGATGCCTTCAGGAAGGCTAACAAAATGGTTTCCACCAAGATTTAATCTTTCTAAAGAGGACAATAAACCAATATCTTCAGGTATTGCTCCTTCACAAAGATTGCAGTCATTCAGATTTAGACACTTCAAAAAGCGTAAATCTTTTAAGGAAGCTAACACCAGACTCACAGGGTGGGGATCCTTTCTTGGAAGTAAGCCAAAACTGAAGAAAGAATGCCATGATCTAGGCAGTTCGATATTTTTCACTGGAACCAGGGAAGATGGGGGATCTCTCATAGAAATTCCACTCATATCAATCTCCTTCAAACTCGCCATGGAATGTATATTTGATGAGGGCATTTGCTCAACAGCAGTGAAGCTTAAAGAAAGCTTCGAAAAATTCTTCATTTCTCCCACAAATTCTGGAATCTTTTTCACTTTTGAGCACCCAGAAAGATCAAATGTTTCAAGAGATTCCAGTTCTACTTCGCTTGGGAGACTCTTAATGCTTTTACAGTTTTTAAAATTCAAAACTCTTAGTCTTTTGAGAGAGGCAATGGATGGATGAATCTTAACAAGATTAGTACAACCTTCAAAAACCAGCCTCTCAAGGTTCTGTGTACCTGTGAAATCTGGGGTCCTTGTCAAGTTCTGGGAGTAACTAAGATCAATAGATTTCAACTTCACCATGTACTGTACAAAACATGAAAATGGTAGATTAATTAACTTCCAAGAACTCAGACAAAAAAATAATAATAATAACTTCCAAGAACCTTGCAAAATTTATTGAAATTGAAAAGAACTAGCTCTACAAAGGTCTACCTTTATTCCATTCCAAAGGTGATCAATTTTGCTCTGCTGCAGACTAAGTTGAGCAAGTTCATTAGGTTGAAAACTTGGGGGCAGACATTTGGAGGGATACCAACTCCACTCCAGAAACCTTAAGGAATTGGGAAGATACTTTGGGCCCAAAGAAAGGCTCAAATTATTAATCTTGAGCAACTTTAGTTTACACATCTTAGAGAATGCTTCAGGATTCCAGTGTGCCGCTTCAAATTCACGCAAGCATAGGACTATGCTTTCAATGGCTTCCGTTCCCTTGTACATAGGAATAAAAGAAAAGTTAGTGTCATAATCAAGTCTCTCTTATCGTTATTAATGGAATTATAGTATGTTATCCAATGTTTTGGTATTTTATTTTTTGTGCAACTTCTTACCGTATTGTTCGTGAGTACATGAATGATGTCACTGTGAAGCCACAAGCGACTGCGACCACCTGGCTCGTCAAAAGACTCTTGACGAACAATCTCCCATGCCATTTCTTGTATCAAATCATGAATGGACAGATGCGTGTTTGAAATAGACAAGAGAGATTTCTCAATAAGAACATGTATCACAATACGAGTGCCAACAAAACCACAACTGTCTAGTATTTCAATCACTTCTTCCTTGTCATAAAGCTTATGGAAACATGCAACATCAAGAAAAATTTTCTTCTGCATCTCCTCTAGTCCATCATAGCTTATTTTCAAAATTTGAAAAATTTTTCTGTCAGGAGCTTGCTTCAGTTTATCTAGTGCACTCTTCCATTCATCTCGACTTCTTTTATACAAAAAAGACCCCAAAGTTTTAAGAGCTAATGGAAGACCTCCTGCGTAGTTTATGAAATTTTTAGACAGTTCTAGATAATCTTCTTCAAGGTCATCTTTTCTAAAGGCCTTCCTACTAAAGAGATAAAGAGCTTCGTCTTGGGTTAATGGCATGACCTTATATACTTTCTCTATCCCATGATCGACGAACAAACGTTCATCTCTAGTTGTAATGATGATTCTACTTCCCAAACCAAAGCAGTCTTTTTCTCTGATCAACATTTCCAGTTGGTCTGATTGATCCACATCATCAAGAATGAGAAGAACCTTTTTATTACATAGACACCTCTTTATCATAGTAAATCCACTATAAGCATCATAAACTTGTATATTTGTTTCCCCCAAGATATTGGAAAGAAGCTGTTTCTGTAAAGGAACTAGACCATGTGTTGCATAAACCTCTCTGACATTTGCAAGAAAGCTGCTACCTTCAAAACTATGAGAAATTGTCTCATGAACTAATCTAGCTAGGGTTGTCTTACCCATTCCGCCCATCCCCCATATCCCCACAAAGCGCACATCATTTGCGCTTGTATCTAAATGCAGATCTATTTCCTTTAGTTTAGTATCAAGTCCGACTAATATGTCTGAGGAATCTAACAATGAAAATGTGTGATGCACTTTATCCCACACTGCATCAACAATTTTTGTGATAAGCTCTGTATCATACCTAGAAGTAAA
This sequence comes from Prunus persica, assembly GCF_000346465.2. Taxonomy (NCBI): domain Eukaryota; kingdom Viridiplantae; phylum Streptophyta; class Magnoliopsida; order Rosales; family Rosaceae; genus Prunus; species Prunus persica. The sequence continues at coordinate 2,426,090 of NC_034016.1, read as the reverse complement.
AGAAGAAGAAAAAAATCATCAGATGAGGTTATATGAATATATCGTAGATAAAGTGCATGGCAAAACTGAAATGCAATATTCAAGATTTGGTCTTATTAGCTATGTGTCAGTTGTTGCTTCATGCTTGCTTACCTATAATCCTTTGAATTCCACCCAGCGAGATTAGCAACTTTTTTTAAAGCATTTCTCCACTCAAGCACCTCCTCTCTGTCTTCACCACAATTCCTTTCATGGTTAACGAGGGCTGTCCCAAAACTCCCCCGTTGATGCCGTACATCAGAGGGATCCACATCATAAAAGATTGGGAAAATTCTCTCCTTCTCTTTCATGGACTGAACAATATGGGTTAGTTCACGCAAACACCAACTTGACGAAGCATAGTTTGTTGAAAGAACTATGATTGCAAACCTTGATTGTTCAATCGCGGTCAGAAGCTCCGGATTGATATCTGCCCCTCTTTGAAGATCTGGATCATCCCTGAAAGTTCTAATTCCTCGCCAGTCCAACTGTTTGTATAAATAGTCTGTAAAACCCCTGCGAGTGTCTTCACCCCTGAAACTCAAAAACACTTCGTATTTCCATGAACAAACTGCAGTAGCTGAAGTGAAGGCCCTTTGGCTGCTCAATGCCATTGGAAAGTGGTTCCAAGAAATCTTCTCTCAGCACGGATTGCAGAACAAGAATGATTAGAAAGATGAAAATTCAAGGAATTGAAAAATGGAAAAGAAAAATCAGCACAGAGAGAGGTGCCAGGAAGGCAAAGACAAAGATAATAATGAAACTGAAAAACAAAATAAAAATAGTGTTGAAAGGGGCTTCAGCAATGTTTCTTCATGTTGTGTTGCGAGGAAAAGATGTCTTTGACACTAACTAATGAAGAAGAGGATGATATGTAGAGAAGAAGACAGAGGAAGTAGTTGGAGTTGGAGAATGGCGCCATGACACAAACCAATGTTGTTCTTTATTTTGTTTATATGAAAGGCTGATGATAAGTAGATAAGCTTAATTAATTTTGTGTTAGTGTCGTTTAGTATATTGATTTTGGCACCTGCTATTTTTTGAAAATTTTCCCGTCACAATTCACACGTGGATTTCAAACAAAGGTGGCCCTGGCATGGTGCAAGTGGCATTACTGCACAGGACTCGAAATATTTTTACTTTATATATAATATTTTAATATTATAAAAACTGTATACATACTGTAGCATGCAACATATAATGAAACAAAGTGTATTGGTGGAGTTTGTTTCTAGTGCATATCAAGGCCCAAGTGTGAGTCTCATTGATATCATTCTATGTCTAGCAACTTTGTGTGTGTTTGTTTGATATAATAAAGAATGAAACATAATATAAAGTTGCTCAAAGAATAGTAAGACACAAATCATATCAACAGAATAGCATTGCTTGAGAGGATTGATGGTTTATTCTCAAAAACTTCATAAAACTTCAATGCACCTAGTTGGCGGTATCTCAAGTCAATCACTTGCTATCATGTCGAAAAGTTAAAGCACAAAGCCTAAAGGAATTTCAGCTTAAATTTTAGCGGACTTTAATCCCTACAACCTTGATAAGTTTTCTTCTTTTATAAGATCAATGTTATTCCCTTAATTAGAAAAAAGAAAATTAACAGCTACCTAACCAACAGTAATATTGACATTGCCAGGTACACTTACTGAAGACATGAAGGAACATGCACAAATGAACATCAGTGGAAAATAGAAACTAGTTCCAAGCATAGTCTGAAATATCGATAATATCGACGAAATATCGAGGATATTTCGGTTTTTTCGAATCACGGATATTTCGGAACATATCTATGTACATATTGTATAAATATCGACAATATCGACGATAATATCGGAAAAATATCGATGTTGATAATTTCACTCACATTTCAGCAATATTTTGTCAAAATATCGGTGTAATATCGCTAAAATATCAAAAATATCGATGTGAAGGGAAAAAAAAGTTATAAAAAAAAAAAAGGGAGAAAAAAGCACAAAAGGGATATGACCCCCTCCCATTTTACTCCTCCAACACCTTAAACACCATATTACTTATGTTTTTGTGATAATATGCTAAAATATTTATATTTATATGGGTGGTATGTTAACAATTACATGCAAAACTATTTTGGGAATTTATCATTTGATGACTACTCTTCATAATACACTTACTCTACACATAGAGATGATGAAGATAGTGAAAAAATTTGAACCTCATAGGAACTCTATGTGGTGCTAAGTCACTCAGGTATCTTACCATGCAATGTATAAAGTGTAAAATATTGTAGTAAATCATTATATATAAATGATTATGGTGTGTTTAATATTTTTTCATTAATTATTACATATTTTTTACACTCACAGTGTTTGCCCGCTTGCTGTATAATCAACTTAAATTAGTTAAATCCATCATGCAATGCATTTCCTTCTAATTTTTTGTGATAAACTTATAGATAATTGACTAAATAAACATTCTCCAAAGTTTCAATAAAAATTTCCAAGTTTTTCTTACAATTTCTATGGTTTTTATTCAATTTTTATCGATATTGATAATATCCCGATATTTCCATCGAAATTTCCATATTTTTGGACTACCGATATTTCCGATATCATCGATATTTTAAACCTTGGTTCCAAGCAATATGCTTCAATTAACAGTCAATTAATACCAGCGATTTGGCAAATCTTACAACTCCAAACCAATGAAGATTTTGATTCGGATACTGGTGCGATACGCGTCGGATACGAATACAGATACGGATACGGGTGTGCGGTACGCGTCAGATACGGATACGGGTACGTTGATTGAATGGAGGCAAATGAAGCCGCCGTGATCTGAGATGGAAATTCTCGGCCTCTGAGTTGTACAAAAACGACTACGTCGCACCAGGCTTGCCTCCTTTCCTTTCAATAAAATGCAGAGTGACAGTGCAGAGACGATGCCCTCCTTTCAGTGAAGTGCACCGTTTCACTCAAGGATGAGTTTTCAATCTAGAATGGGCTTTTACAGCAAAATGCTACTCTTAACCCGCTTTGCCTCCAACCCAATAGAACCCAATCCCCAAATCACATATTTAACCTTTTTTTTAATTTCATATTTCAAAATTTTCACATGTTTTATGAAATTTATTTCTTTTAATGTTTGATTTAACATTACAAAAAGTTACATTTAATAATTTCGAAAACTGATTTTTTTAAATTAAGGTATTTTGGATTAATCAAGCTGGTCCTTTTATATATGTTTGATATGAAGAATAAATATGGTATGATGAAATTAGGATATCAAACTTCAGTTGACCGTGTCCGAAAGTATTTTGACAATGTCCGAAATGTGTCTTGACTGTTGACCAGTGTCGAAGTCTTGTCTGAGTGTCCTTCTGTCAGACACTTCAATACTTCGGCCTAATAGAGTGTCCTTGCTACATAGCAAGTAAGCCTTTGGAGTAAAGGAATCTGGTGGAGATTGCTTGGCAGATTGTGGTATAGGATACAACCCTCAGCTACTCTTCCCTTGGCATCAACAATTTTTTTGACAACATCTTTATCATACCTAGAAACAGAAGAAGAAGAAATCATCAGATGAATATGTGTCAGTTGTTGAATATGTCATAAATAAAGTGCATGGCAAATTCTGAAACGCGACATTTTTTAGTCAAGGCTTATTAGCTATGTGTCAGTTGTTGCTTCATGCTTACCTATACCAGAATTGAAAGTGGTTCCAAGAAATCTTTTCTCAGCACCGGATCGCAGAACTAGAATGATTAGAAAGATGGTAATTCAATGGCACCAATTGAAATATGGAAAAGAAAAATCAACACAGAGAGGTTTCAGGGAGGCAAAGACAAAGACTTCAGCAATGTTTCATCATGGTGTGTTGCGAGGAAAAGATGCCTTTGTCATTAACTAATGCAAAAGAAGATGATACTTAAAGAAAAAGACAGAGGAAGTAGTTGGAGTTGGAGAAAATGGTGCCATGACATTCTTTTGTTTATTTGAAAGGCTGATGATTTGATAAGTTTGATTAATTTTTTGTTAGTGTCGTTTAGCATATTGATTTAAATAATTTTAAATTTCCTTAATCACAACTCACCGTCCTTAAATAAATAATATGTTAAACTCAAGCAGTAGGGGAAGTATACATCAGAGAAGACTTTGTTAAGATTAAAGTCTAGCACTAACTTTAATTCCTTTTATCACATCCTGTTTTCATTGGTTAGTTAAAGACTTTTTTTTCTCTTTACAATTCCACAACAACCTTCCTTTGGGGTCTTCTGGTAAAAGAGTTAAAAAGAGCCTTCAGAACAAGACGCAAATTATGAGCTTTGCCCAACTGGGTTTGATTAACATTCGTCAATCCCTTTTGGGTTAAGACAAAAGTCAAATAACCTTGGAGTTTTTACAATTTGTTTTCAATATTTTGACTTTGAAATTGCGTACAGTTCATGTCCTCCTCCGTTCTTCGTTTATTTCTTCCCATGTGTATATTTTTTTGGGAATTTCCTTTTAACACGCGAATGATCCTATATCTAAGTGATATTGAAATTTTTTCTTCCTATTTTCCTTGGGATCTTTTACTGCCTCTGCCAGATTATGCTTTGAATTTAAAGAGTAAACGATTGCTTTTATTTTTATTTTTCTTTGTTTCTTGCTTTTGATTTTTTCTTTGTGTGATGGAGTGTATTAGGGTACACCATGGTATTTTTGGTAATTAAAGTGTACTTAATTAATTTTATATTTTTGATTTAAAACATTAGGGTGTACTTAAATCATAAGTGCTAATTTTATGATTTTTTTAACACCACCCTTTATTTTTTGGGTACAAACATATACCAAGTTAGACCACAAATTTGGCCTTTGGATCATCTCATTTAAATCCATTGGTTGAGAATAAGTCTTAAGAAGAAAAAAACCAAATATGCAAATTATATGTACGTACCCTATATATTTATGTTAAGGACAATCATTATATCATTTTGTCTTTTATTTTATTTTACATTAAAGCGATATTGGGGGTAGAGGGTTTTTCACGTACACACACTGTCAATGTGTCAAGTTTCAAACTTGAGACTATTAGTCTGCAAAATCAAGTCCATCTCCACTAGGTGCTTATATCAAAAATAAAAAATAAAACATAATTTCTTTCAAAATCTGTACAAATATGGTTGGTTGATGATATTAAGCAATCATGTTCATGAAACCACTAGTTTGGAAGCAAAATGAAATTTGAAACATTATGTTCCTTTTCACTGGGCTAGATACCGTTGACCATTTTATCTTATTTAAGAGTATTAATCCCCGCATTCAAGATTTTAAGTTCAATTCCCCCTCTCTCTATATCACTACCAAAAAAAAATTGCTCATAAGAGACTATTTGTTTTTGTGCTCTTTGAGCTTAAAGGCACAAATATTTGTGTTTATTATCAATAGCCACAGTGCACCAACATTTTAAATGTCTCTATACTTGCTTTTATTCTGACAAGTTGATTAGACGTTTTTACAGCTTCCGCAAAAGCACAATTTTGAAATCGTGCTCAATGGTCTTAAATTTTCAACAACAACAAAAATTAATTCATAAAACGTTCTTGGACCAAAACACAGAATTCAAATATTTTATTTTTCGAGAAAATAAAAAACAACAACAAAAACATGAAAAGAAGGCTCAAAAGTGGAACAAAATAGTGTAAAAATGATCAAACTAACATTTTTGTTCCCTCACCCTGTTCTTATCATAGCAAAAAAATAAAAATAAAAATAAATCCAGAAAACGAAAACCCACCACAATGTCTTTAAGAAACAACAAAAACACGAAGGCCTCGTTTGGCTGGCAATTAGAAAACCATTTTCAAAAATTGGAATTGAATCTGCATCTTTGAGTTGGAGTTTTATTCTGACTTTTTTGAGAACTTGAAAATTTGTTTGGTATTAAAAATTGGAAACCTATTTTGTAATATGTGTGGGATGTTTTAGTAAAGGCTTCTTCTCAGGCATTTGTTCCAACATGTTCTCTGCATAAAACAGCAAATCCATCCATTAATTTCAAAAACTTCCAAAATCATATAGAAAATTGGAAGAATTAAAAGGAAATTCTGGAAGAGTAAAGAAGAAGCCACATTCGACCTCTCAGCTACCAAATAAAAAATTAGACAAAATATATAATTATAAAGGATAAGTTATGAAACCCAATGAAATCAGAATGGTAGAATGAGAGGAGAGATGAGATGGTGGTGGGGTTTACCAGTACACAGCGGTGGATCAAGGAATTTTTCATCGGAGGTGCAATATTTAAAAGATAAGAGCTCAAAACCCCCAAAAAAAAAGACAACTAAACATCCTTATAATTTAAACAATACTAATATTATTCATAATTAATTAAAATAATAACATTACAATTAACCTACAATTATTGCCGACGAGGTTTCATATCATGAAAACGTCACATTATATTTGCATTACTAATACAAGAAAAAACATCTTTCTCAATGTAAACAACCAAGCTATCACTCAACCATTGATTCCCTATTTTGTTACACAATGGTGTTTTCACAATATTCATAGCTGAAAAAGCTCTCTTAACCGAAGCTGTTGCAATGGGTAAAACTAAAGCCAATGTAAGAAGTAAATACACATAGTTGTATATTCTACTCCTTCCTGTATTCACCAATTTTTCTGCCAGATCAGTAATTCCGTTCAATGATGAAAACTCTGTGATGCTCTGCATATCAACAATATAAAGCCCAAGTTAATCTTCAAGCTTCATGAGGTCTCGGTCATTAAATTCTTGAGGGTAAAATTTAGCAAAACGAAGTATTTTCTGTTTGTCAAAAGCTGCAAAATTATAAGCCGGACTCAAACATGTCATACAAAGAAGCAATTCAGTATTTATCTCAGTGAAGCGATTATTCAATTCCACTAGTTGCTTATCAATGATAGTAAGAAATAAGTCCACACGATAATACTGGCGGTTTGTGATTTTCTGAGCTTTACGTCTTGATCTCCCTTGTGGTACAAATAAATCATCCATGTTAGGAGCGTCAATATCATTTTTACCACAAAATATTGATACTTCCCTGAGCAAATCATCAAAGTCATCATCCCTCATGGATTGTAGCTTTTGCTTACATCTTTGGACCAATATCATCGCATTCACAATATCTTGATCTTTCTTTTGTAATGCTTTTAACAAATCATTTGTGATTCCCAATATAAATCTCATCAAATATAAGTAAAACACAAAGTCACCACGGGATGAAACATAATATTAATACTAAGTAAAGTATCATAATGTGAGTTCCAACGTGTATCACAAGGACGTTTGAGAGTAGTCTCTTGATTTAACCCTCGCCCCATTTCAAGACCATCAATTTCAAGAGTTTCCATAATATCTTGTTGTTGTTGCTCTCTAAGTGCATCACGACGCTGACACAGTGCTCCAATAATATTAACGACACTATTAGCTGTTGTGAAGAAAGTAGCAATGTTTTCATTTCCATTTGCCACGGCTACAAGAGCTAGTTGTAGTTGATGTGCAAAACAACGGGCATAATATGCTTGAGGATATTCTCTCAAAATCTGTGTTTTAAGACCATTGAGCTCACCTTTACTAGCGTCATCATACCCCTGTCCTCGTAGCCTGGACATGCTCAAATTTGTTGAAGAATTCAACTGCTCAATTGCCTCTTTCAATTTGCTATTAGTTGTATCAGACACCCACAAACCTTACAATTACTTGCCCTTTTTTGTTCACATAACGCAACACCACTGCCATTTGCTCTCTTATTGAAACATCACGTGATTCATCTACCAATATAGAAAAGAATGCATCGTCCATATCACTAATAATTGCATCAATGGTTTCAGCGGCACAAGAATTGATAAGATCTTTTTGAATTGTAGGAGCAATATACTTGAGATTCCTTGGAGCGTTTTCAAACACAACGGCACGAACTTTCTCATCATCATCGGCAAGAAATTGCAAAAGCTCCACATAATTACCCTTATTGCTAGATGTTTCGCTTTCATCATGGCCACGAAAAGGAAGACCTTGTCGCAATGAATATCTAGTCCATATCACTAATAATTGCATCAATGGTTTCAGCGGCACAAGAATTGATAAGATCTTTTTGAATTGTAGGAGCAATATACTTGAGATTCCTTGGAGCGTTTTCAAACACAACGGCACGAACTTTCTCATCATGATCGGCAAGAAATTGCAAAAGCTCCACATAATTACCCTTATTGCTAGATGTTTCGCTTTCATCATGGCCACGAAAAGGAAGACCTTGTCGCAATGAATATCTAGTGCAATCAAGTGCGGCAATTAATAGAGTGCGATAATTAATACGAGCCTCCAATTTTTAAACCCTTCCTCCAATGTTTAAACCCTTTCTCAGTGAAGACATCGCTTCCAGCCTTTCCTTGTTTATCAAAGTCGCATTTAAAAAGATAACAATGAAAACAAAATGCAGCATCTTTCTCTTTACTATACTCTAACCAAACAAATGAATCAAACCATTTCACAAGAAAGCGTCGATTACTCTCCCTCATAAGTGTTTGAGGCATGTCGTTTTGGCTTTTAGGCTGACAAGGACCCTTTTGCAGATAGGCTCTTCGAATTTGTTCTCGAACATTGGGATTATAATAATTCATTGGAGGTCTAAGTCCAGGGTATGTAGGAAGATTAGCCAATATTTCATCCAACTCAGTGACTTGTGAATGTTTTGGACTACCCGAATAATTCAAGGGAGGATGTGAAGTAGGCGGATTATTTGAAGGTTGATTTGAACTAGCTGGATTATTTGAAGGAGGGTTGGAACTATTTGGATTATTTGAGGGAGGATTTGAACTACTCGGATTATTTGAAGGAGGATTTATACTCTTTCTCTGAAAGTACTGTTCCGTTACTCAAGAAGAAGAAAAGACGTAGGATTCTTGTGATGTATACACAATTGAATAAATTGGTCCTTTATATAGAGAATTCCAATCCCAATTAAATAAGGAATTCCCAAAACCCAATTGAATAAAGATAACTCTCACTTAAAACCCAATTAAGTAAGGAATTATAAAAAATGGAAACCCAATTAAATAAGGAATTCCCAAAACCCAATTGAATAAAGATAAATCTCACTTAAAATCCAATTAAGTAAGGAATTATAAAAAATGGAAACCCAATTAAGTAAGGAATAATATAAATTAAAAAGCCCAATAAAATGGCCCAGCAGCACAACAGTTTCCTTATATTTTTACGTTTTTTTTATTTATCAAAATCCTGGTCCAAAACGACGTCGTTTTGGCCATGATTAAAATAAATATAAAATAAATAAAAACACATCAGCGCCTCTTTTAAAGCCTGGTCCAAAACGACATCGTTTTGGCCAGGCTGTGTTTAAAAAAAAAACAAGCGCGCAGCGATAAAATGTCCCAGCCCAGGTGGTTTGGGCATTTCGTTGAACAGGTTCTGTGCATCTCATTTCTGAAGCAGAGGTGCAATTCCAGCTCTTGTAATGAACTTCTCTAGCGACCGGAGGTGCAGGTGCACCTCCTTGCACCTGCACAGGTCTGCCACTGCCAGTACATATGATAGATCTTTGGAGGAGATGAGTTATAAATCTGGAGGTTCAGGTTTAGGTGGAGGTCGTGAACGGTAGTGGCGTCGAACAGAGAGAGTTCAAGCTACGTGAAGAGGCTGAGGGAGATGTTTGTCGGTAGCTGAGGCAGTGGCGTGGGTCTGATCTATGCTTTAGAGGCGACATGGAGGCGGTGCCGATTGTGTTTTTGGTTGGTGGTCGTGGCAACTAAAGAGAATGGTACAGTATCACCACATCAGAGGGTGATACTTCTATTTAGAATTTGCCACATGTATTTTTTAAAAGAAAATTTATACTGCTTTTTCAGCTAGACATTGGGTTCTAATTTTACCCTACATCAAAATTAAAAAAGAAAAAAAATTGTGTCACAGCCTCCCACCTCTGTCCAGTTCGCAGCCCCCTCCGCTACGTCGTCCCTCCCACCTCCGTCCAGTTCACAGTCCCTCTCTACAGCACCCTCCCTCCCTGTTTGTATTCCTTTCCCCAATCCTTCAATCTCCTTATCTAGATTGCTTTCATTTCCCTCAAAACCTCCATATCCGAGTTCTCTTTATCCAACTTTGCTCTCAATCCCGCAATGCCTTGACAAGAGATGATCAGATACATGCATTCAGAAAGTTTTGCAAAGCAAACTTAACCTAAAAGACCCCAAGAAATTCTTGATTCGCAGAGATAAGGTTTTGGACCCATGGAATGTGATGATAAAAGCCAACTATTAAATAAAGTGATTTAGAGAGAGATATATATATATATATATATATATATATATATATATATGAAGGAAAAGAAAGGGAGGGGCAGCAACAAGGAGGTAGAGGCAAAGCAGCCAAGGTCTGCGGTCGTCTTCTTTCTTTTTTTGAATTAATTTTGTTTCAAGGGTAAAATTGAAACCTAATGTCTAGCTGGAAAATAATTTAATTAATGGAGGGAAAAAAGACACATGTCAATATGAATGAAAGTATCACCAGCTAACGTGGTGATACTGTATCATTCTATAATTTCTCCATCAGCATCATGTGGGAGCAAATATTTCAACAACCAATCATGTGGGATATAACCCTCAGCTACTTTTTCCTTGGTAAATAACTAGTGTACTTGTTTGTTGCCTTGCCCTGCATATACACATTAGACTCAGTTGTAGTCTTTGCATAACTGAGAAACAGATAACAATGCATTATTTGTGAAGTGAATTTCATCCAACTGATATGTAGAACTCGAGGGCAAGCATTATTTGTGACGATTGCTTGAAGGAAAGTTATTCATCTCCGACGCATATGACGTAATTTTTCATCTCTTCAAAAACATGAGAACAGCTAGACTGAAAAAGAAGGAAATCTTAATAATTAGACTCTAAGAGTGTGTTTGGTATGCCTCACTAGACTGAATTATGCTAAATAAGCCTTGAAACCCATGTTTGGTAAAATGGGGGACTAAGTTAAATGGGATTGTGGAGTCCAACAGTTAAAAAACCTCCTCACTCGCTCTCCTTATACAGAGAGGCTGAAATGCAGTTCGCAAAATAGCGAGCGTGCTATTTTGATGCGCAAGTCCGACTAATCCAATTGCAAGACCAAATCCATATCCAAGCTTCAAGAATCAATTTCTTCTTCTTCTTCACCTAGAATTATCACCACCATAAACCCAGTCACACCAACCAACCACCACCAATTCAAACTCAACCACTTGAATCAACCACCACCAAATCAAACTCAATGGAACCACAACCCAATTGAACCTTTCGAAAAATTACCAACCATTGACCGTGGCTCAGTGAAACCAAATGGAGATTTGTGACTTTGAAGAAGATGAGGATCTGTGACTTCAAAGGGAACAAGAGACCTTGGCTGCCAATCACAAGTTTAATCATGGCCTCGATGTTTTTGAAGAAACTCCTGCCTTCCTTAGAGCCATTTTAGATGTTGATGCTCAAGGTCCTGCCAAACCTCCCCTTGTCATATTTAATTGTTTTTGTTTTGGGGCGTTTACCCCCTCTGTAACAACAACAACAAAAAAGGAAGAGGGGGCGAGGGGAAGAAGGGGGAAGAATAGAGAGAAAATGAGAGGGAAGCAGAGAAGGGTTTGGGAGGGGAATATTAAAAAAAAAAAAAAAAAAAAAAAAAAGGATACCAATGTTGTGTCAATATTGGAGAAAAAAAGAGAGAGAACCAGAGAGAGATCGGGAGGGAGAAAGAAAAGAGAAAAAAGAAACAGGGCTGGGAAGGAAGAAGAAAAGAGAAGGAGAGAAAAGGAAGAAAGAAAGAAAAAATAGAAAAAAGATAAAAGATAAAAGATAAAGATAGTTTGTCTTTAAAAAATATTTTAAATTTTTTTTAATATAATAAACTATACATATCTCATTGGTTTCTTTGTAGTATTTATTTAGTTTTAGGTCAAAATCCCAAATTAATTTTAAATATTTAAATAATTTTTTTAGTCCAACACAGTACCAAATATAGGTTTTCACTATTTTTACAATCCATCTTCTTAATCCGACGCATCACCAAACGTAGGCCAGTACTTAATCCAGCTTAGGCCAATCCGAGCTAATCCAAGACAATCTCAGGATTTAGTCCAGTCCATGACAGTCCGCCGTACCAAACGACCCCTAAATTATTATAGATAGGTTTTTTTTTGGGTGTATTTTTTAAGGAAGATTCACTATTATACCCAATATAGAGGCCCAAATTATTAATATATATATATATATATATGAAATGGACTTTAGAAATACACCCAAAACCCATTTACAATATAACAAATAGGCTTCAAACTTCCTACAAATTACAAAACTACCATCAATTTCTTAAAACAAGCCCAATCCAAAAACCTCATAAAAAAAAAACTCAAAACACTCAATAGGGCATCAAAGTAATTTAACAATAAAAATTAAATTCATAAGGCCAACTGTCATTTTTTGAGATTTTATTTAGTTTGTTTATAGAAATTAAATGGTGTAGAGTTTATTTATATCACCAGTATTAAAAATGGGTATATAATTAAATATACTTTTTTTTTAATCATCACTGTAGATAAAGCTAGATTTCATACTAAGAAATATATAGCTAGATTACAAAATCACTGTAGATAAAGTTCTTATTCGAATAGTCGAAGCTGAAATGTAAAGCAATTAATACATCCAACTCTTAAGCTCAAATTCTTTGACAGATTACTGTGAAATGATTTTTCTGTTTACTAAATTTGTTATACATATTAGGTAACGCTTAACACACTAACGCATTGAAAGGGTTATAAGGGCACTTCCACAGCAAGGGTTTGGCCTGGGCAAGAGGGAGCCCAAGCCCCATTTCGAGCTTGCAACGCGCAGGTGTGGCCCGGGTAGGAGATGGGTCCCAGTAAATCGGGCAAGCCCACGCAAAATGAGCTTGAGCTCGTGCCTAGGGGCTGTTGACGCCAACCTAGCGTCAACGCCTGGATTTAAATTTTTTTTTTACCGTTGGCGTGTATGGTGCACGCGCCAACGGGAAAAAATAAAAATAAAAATAGACATTCCAGGCGTTGACTCCAGGCTGACGTCAGCCTTGATTTCCGTCAACGGCTAAAAGCCATGTGGCTTGTCCAGAGTTGTCCGATTGTTTTTTATCTTCCAATCCAATGGCTGCCTTTGATTTTGTTCAAAAAATTTGAAAAAAATGGGGAAAAAATACAAAAAAATTCTATTTTTTTTTTCTATAAATACCTACCAATATTATTCAATTTCCACACCAAATCTTCATACAAATTCTTCTCCTTCTAATATTATTCACTTTCCATACCAAAGTTTCTACTACTAAATTTCATTTGTGTAAAAATACATATGGCCTCTTCCATTGAAGCCGGAGGGCAGTGGACAAATGTTTAAAGCGGTTAAAATCTTGACGACGAGGTAAAAAATTTCTAGTTCCCATTTTATTAAATTAAATTAATTTTATTTATTTATATTTTCTAGCATTTTCAATTTCATTTTTTAATAGATTATTCAAGGCAAAACAAAAAAAGTATGCATTTCCGACTTCTCAATATTTATCTGGATGCAAACTGTAATATTACACTCAAATGCACTGTACACAAGCATTAGGCTTATACAATTAACAACATTGAAATTGATCCAGAAAGAAGTTCTGGCAAAGTTCTACCCATCATGTGAACTTGGTGAAGCAGTACGCAAGAAAATCTACAAGTTGCACAAAATTAAGAAATTCAAAATATCGCTGACATATTGCAACTGCAGAGCACCACTCTACATTCCTGTTTCTGTAAATCACAAGAGATCATGCATAGACAGAAACCCATTCGTGAAAACACAATCTTACAATTGCAAATCCAAGAGATGCATACTGTAATCAACATGCATGGGTTCCGAGGCCCCACTTGCATCCTACATTCCGTGTTTGTGCTCTTTCTCCTCAATCAAACTCTTCTGCTCTTCCTCTATGGTGTTCTGCAACTCATCCACCTGCAAAAACATCAAATACAACCAAAATTAAATCTAATTTCAAAAGGTTTCTACTGCTTAACGCAAGAAACATAATCGAAAATTGGGGAATGGAACAGAGCCGCATACCACATGCAAGAGCAGAGCAAACTGCTTCTTTCGGAGCTCCAGCATCCTTGAACTTGCCGTGTTCTCTGCGTCCAAAGTGGCAATATCTTTCTCTAAATCGGATATGATTTTGAGCGTTTAGGACCGAGGCGGTTGTGTAGCGATCATTTCCTGATCGCCGCACACTCCTCCTTATGTCTTCTTTCGATTTTACTCTCCTCAAGCTGCTTCTTCAGCAATTCAATTCGGTCTGCTCTTGCACTATGTGCCGATTAATCTCCTCCCTCAACTCGTCGAAATTGTGCTTCTCTCTCAGATTCGCATCCACAACCGCTTTGCTCTTGAGGAGCGGAATCTTGAAGGTGCTGAGCTCTTGTAGGAAAGTTTTGGCCAGCTTGTCGCAGTCGCCATAGTTGTCCTCGTTCTTGTCGGGCTCGACGAATAGGGATGTGAACGTCTTCTGGAGCTTCTTCAATGGCGGTTGGCCTCTTGTGGTTGTCATTCGAGTGAGAAGTCTGTGCTTGATGATTACGTCATCTTCGAGCGGCCCGAACGCGTAGTGCGCCGCCACGCCACGGCCTCTCACCCACACGCCCCTGCATTCACTCCTCTTTTTCTCTTCAATCACTCAACCTACATAATTAATTTGTTTTTCAATTTAAAATTTTACAAAGCATTTTCACCTATGTTCTTCCTCTTCTCTCTCTCCCCCATTCCTCTTGGAGTGCGTAAAAAAAAAACTATGTTCTTCTTCTATCTCTGGTGTTTCACTTCATATTCAGTCACTCCTTCAACACCCACACATCATATATTGATTTCTCTCTGTTTTTTTTTTTTTGGCTTAATATATTTAACTGAATGTGAAGAAGGATGATACTTTGTGATAATGGAATGGCAGGAGAGATTCCTTAGATCTGGAGAAGAAATCAATACATGGTGCGATTTGACTCCCCAAAATCGCACCTTCACTGTTCCCTGACAGACAGAACCCAAGCTCTCTCAGCTTCACCATTCCAAATTTTCCAAAACTGCCCAATAGATATAATAAAATTTGAAGAAAAAAGGAGGAAAGAGATTCCTCATATCTGGAGGAGAGAGTGACGCCGGAGAAAGTTTTTCTTCCCCAAAACGTATACTGTTCCTCCACAAAGCCGAAGCCAACCCAATATTTCTCAACTCCACCATTTTCAAATTTTCCAGATCAATACCAAGTGTGGGTTATGAAGGATTACTGATTGAAGAGAAAAAGAGGAGATTCAAAACAGGGGTTAAAAATTAGGTTGTAGCTCCATCTTGCAAGATAGTTATTCTCCCTGTATATATGTTGAATCTAATTGGGAAATTTTCGGGATGATTTCGGCTTTATTTATTTATTTACTTTTCATATGAATATATTGTTAAGTGACTTCTATCTCTCTACCATGAGTCCATGACTCCCACCATTAGTTTATGACTTTTTTCCACATTTAATATTATTTTCTATTAGTATTTTTGTAATGGGACGCGTAGGCAGGGTTGGGGAATCGCCAGTTCAAATATTACTAGCATGGAGGTGGGGAAAAGAATGAGAACCACATACCCAGCCCCCGATTCACCTCATTTTTATCCCTACCTCCGCACTATTTAAACCCACCAAGAATCTAAATCCAAGATTTTTATTTTTTGGGTAGAAACATATACCAAGTAGGACCACAATTTTGGCCAATTTAAATTCACTGGTTGAGAATAAGTCTTGAGAAGAAAAGAAAAAAAAAATACACCAAATATGCAAATTATATATATGAGCATCGTTATAACAGATGCCTGAATAAAAAAACACAAATAAAAGCTTTTTGCATAAGGAAAAATGAAGTAGTGGAATTACAGCACAAGTCATTTTGGAGTTGATTGACTTGTCCACGCCCCAATTAATGTCAATGTCTCAAATAGGGCTTCACTAATTAACCTACTGAATTTATTACAGCATTCGGAATTTAGCCTAAGAAAAATAGCATTTAAGTATAAATAGATGTCTCCCAACCATGTTCAAATGCTTCAGTCGGTAAAACGCGCGGTTAGGCTTTCGGATGACGGAACTCTCCTCCCCAATAAAATTTGGATCTGATTATAAAGACTGTCAAAATTTGTTCTACTTCCAGAGTGATTGATTGATACAACAAAAGAAGATTTACAAGACCACACTAGTACACACACATCCTGCATATTTGCATTTCAATTGAATTTAAATATAACGTAATAGGATAAGTATTCTCGTCCAACCTAATAGGATAAAAAACTGAAGCGAAACCATGAATGTGTGGAAAATCTACCAATTATATGACAGGTTCTTGAATTGTACTAGTTAACCATCTATTGGATCGTCAATCTAAAATGTATATGATAATGGGAAAGTGAACTAATTGTTGGAATTTTAAAAGGTTTTAAAAATTTAACCGTTTTATTTATTTAATTATTTTGGCGGTTTTATTTTATTTATTGTGGGGGTTATAAATATTTAATATTCAGGTTTTATTTCTGGTTGGTAAAAGCTTTAATTTTTTGGTTGGTGAACTTTTATGGTTGGTAAAGGTTACATGTTTTTGGATGCCTATAAAAGGCCACTCCTCCTTCACATTTGAGTATACACAATACACATAATACACACAAAACACACGATATATACAATACACTATCAGAATATCACATACACATTCTCATTCTCTCTACTTTTACATATATTGTCTACTTTATATTATTATTATTTTGAGCAATGGTTATGTGACTTGGATACCTATATCTGTCTGTGAACGTGCTCATAGCGGATCTTGAGTTTGTGTATAAGGGGTCGTATCTTGGAGTCTTGTAGACCGTCAGTACCTGCACGTAGGGAGGCTACAAAGGCTTTAGGACAGCGTCTTTGACGTGCTTCACCGTACCAAACTCACTTTCTTACTTATTATTTATTTTCCTTTACTTACCTATTATTTTGTTTTCTTTAATTTTATTATACCTTCAAAGCTTTCCAATTTGTTTATATGTTATAAATGTTTTGTATTTGGCTTTACGAAAAGAGGAAAACTATTATTTTTTATAACACTAATAACATGAATGAATTAGAAATATGTAGAGGTAACAAAGAGAGTGAATCATATGCTAAAATTTTTGCATACAAAAAAAAGCAACAAATTTGTTTGGGGACGTAGAGAGTACTTTTTCGATTTCAAACAGAATGTTATATGATAATAAGGGAAGAGTTAGCAATGCCAACCTTTCAATTCTTCCTTTGAGGCACTGGATTCTTTGCCAAAGCTACCAATACCGCTTGGTCCTGCCTCATTACAGTACTGTTCACATGTTCGCTTAGTGATGGCACCTTGTACGTTGTCTGATTTGTCAATATCACAATCTGTAACGTCCTCATAAAAAGAATTCTTTCTGTTGGAATATTGTTTCATTGTTCGGCTGAGCTCTTCCCCGTCTTGTTCGTACAGTATGCGAACTCCACACTTCTTCACCTTCAAACACGTCTTCCTCTTCACCCTCCTATTCTCTTCTTGATAAGTTGTTTGGACTTCAAACTGAAACCGAATCTTACGATCATGGCATTTCTCCCTCCAATAGGTCCCAAGTCTCCCGGTAAACAAACTTTCCCTAGACAGGAGGATCAACCAAAGGTGATCGGACGCCACATCAGTGACATCACTAAAAGAAGCCATGGTCACATGGGCGTTTAAATCAAAAATGACGATTGTATTACGTTCCGTAGCTGAAATTTCTTCAACAGGTACAAATAGAGAACAAAAAGCAAACCCCACCCACTTGCTATTAGAATCCGAAGGTAGTGTCTCAATTACTGAGTCTCCCACACTTTGATTACTGAACCACTCAGGAATTTCACTTCCAGGAATTACAATTCTGAAGTCTTTCAATGAATGAGGAATTTCCTGCACCAAAGGAAGGATATAAATAGTACTACGTACACAACTAAGGAGGGAAGGAGGGACAGAGGGAAGTACCTGAAGGAATTTCTTCAGCATTAAATATATTCTGGAACTGGAACCTTGATGATCAACCAAACTGAAGCAGTTGAAAGAATAAATAAAAATGGTACTTCCACTGCACATCGGTGTTGGATCTGGGAATATTTTTAAGGAAGTACAATTACCCGTCTTTAAAGAAAAAAAAATTTGTCTGGTTGATGGAAGGCTTGGCAATTTTTGAAGCCTTTTGCAATTCTTCAATGAGAACGAACTAAGCTTAGAAAGCCCACTGATGCTTGCAGGAAGGCTAACAAAATGGTTTCCATCAAGATTTAATTCTTCTAAAGAGGACAATAATCCAATATCTTCAGGTATTGCTCCTTCACAAAGATTGCAGTCCTTCAGATTTAGATGCTTCAAAAAGCGTAAATCTTTTAAGGAAGCAAACACCAGACTCACAGGGTGGGGATTCTTGCTTGGAAATAAGCCAAAAGTGAAGAAAGAATGCCATGATCTAGGCAGTTCGATATCTTTCACTGGAACCAGGGAAGAAGGGGGATCTCTCATAGAAATTCCACTCATATCAAGCTCCTTCAAACTCGCCATGGAATGTATATTTGATGAAGGCATTTGCTCAACAGCAGTGAAGTTTAAAGAAAGCTTCGAAAAATTCTTCATTTCTCCCACAAATTCTGGAATCTTTTTCACTTTTGAGCACCCAGAAAGATCAAATGTTTCAAGAGATTCCAGTTCTACTTCACTTGGGAGACTCTTAATGCTTTTACAGTATTTAAAATTCAAAACTCTTAGTCTTTTGAGAGAGGCAATGGATGGATGAATCTTAACAAGATTAGTACAACCTTCAAAAACCAGCCTCTCAAGATTCTGAGTACCTGTGAAATCTGGGGTCCTTGTCAAGTTCTCGGAGTAACTAAGATCAATAGATTTCAACTTCACCATGTACTGTACAAAACATGAAAATGGTAGATTAAATTAATAAACTTCCAAGAACCGTACAATTTATTGAGATTGAAAAGAAATAGCTTGCAAAGTCTTACCTTTGTTCCATTCCAAAGGTAATCAATTTTGCTATGCTGCATACGAAGTTCAGCAAGCTCAACAGGTTGAAAACTTGGTGGCAGACATTTGGAGGGATACCAACTCCACTCCAGAATCCTTAAGGAATTGGGAAGATACTTTGGGCCCAAAGAAAGGCGCAAATTATTAATCTTGAGCAACTTTAGTTTACACATCTTAGTGAATGCTTCAGGATTCCAATGTGCCGCTTCAAATTCACGCAAGCATAGGACTATGCCTTCAATGGTTTCCGTTCCCTTGTAAATAGGAATGAAAGAAAAGTTAGTGTCATAATCAAGTCTCTCTTATCGTTATTAATGGAATTATGGTATGTTATCCAAGGCTTTGGTATTTTACTTTTTGTGCAACTTCTTACCGTATTGTTCGTGAGTACATGAATGATGTCACTGTGAAGCCACAAGCGACTGCGACCACCTGGCTCGTCAAAAGACTCTTGACGAACAATCTCCCATGCCATTTCTTGTATCAAATCATGAATGGACAGGCGCGTGTTTGAAATAGACAAGAGAGATTTCTCAATAAGAACATGTATCACAATACGAGTGCCAACAAAACCACAACTGTCTAGCATTTCAATCACTTTTTCCTTGCCATAAAACTTATGGAAACATGCAACATCAAGAAAAATTTTCTTCTGCATCTCCTCTAGTCCATCATAGCTTATTTTCAACATTTGAAAAAATTTTCTGTCAGGAGCTTGCTTCAGTTTATCTAGTGCACTCTTCCATTCATCTCGACTTCTTTTATACAAAAAAGACCCCAAAGTTTTAAGAGCTAATGGAAGACCTCCTGCGTAGTTTATGAAATTTTTAGACAGTTCAAAATAATCTTCTTCGAGGTCGTCTTTTCTAAAGGCCTTCCTACTAAAGAGATAAAGAGCTTCGTCTTGGGTTAATGGCATGACCTTATATACTTTCTCTATCCCATGTTCGACAAACAAACGTTCATCTCTAGTTGTAATGATGATTCTACTTCCCAAACCAAAGCAGTCTTTTTCTCTGATCAACATTTCCAGTTGGTCTGATTGATCTACATCATCAAGAACGAGAAGAACCTTTTTATTACATAGACACCTCTTTATCATAGTCAATCCACTATAAGCATCATAAACTTGTATATTTTTTTCCCTCAAGATATTGGAAAGAAGCTGTTTCTGTAAAGGAACTAGACCATATGTTGCATAAACCTCTCTGACATTTGCGAGAAAGCTGCTACCTTCAAAATTCTGAGAAATTGTCTCATAAACTAATCTAGCAAGGGTTGTCTTACCCATTCCGCCCATCCCCCATATCCCAACAAAGCGCACATCATTTGCGTTTGTATCTAAAAGCAGATCTATTTCCTTTAGTTTAATATCAAGTCCGACCAATATCTCCGAGGAATCTAACAATGAAAATGAGGGATGCACTTTATCCCACACTGCATCAACAATTTTTTTGATAAGCTCTGTATCATACCTAGAAACAGAAGAAGAAAAATCATCAAATCAATGTGTCAGTCGTTGAATATGTCATAAATAAAGTGCATGGCAAATTCTGAAACGCAATATTTTTTAGTCAAGGCTTATTAGCTATGTGTCAGTTGTTGCTTCATGCTTACCTATAATCCTTTGAATTCCACCCAGCGAGATTAGCAACTATTTTTAAAGCATTTCTCCACTCAAGCACCTCCTCTCTGTCTTCCCCACAATTCCTTTCATGGTTAATGACGGCTGTCCCAAAACTCCCCCGTTGATGCCGTACATCAGAGGGATCCACATCATAAAAGATTGGGAAAATTCTCTCCTTCTCTTTCATGGACTCAACAATATGGGTTAGTTCACGCAAACACCAACTTGAAGAAGCATAGTTTGTTGAAAGAACTATGATTGCAAACCTTGATTGTTCAATCGCGGTGAGGAGCTCTGGATTGATATCTGTCCCTCTTTCAAGATCTGGATCATCCCTGAAAGTTCTAATTCCTCGCCAGTCCAACTGTTTGTATAAATAGTCAGTAAAACCCCTGCGAGTGTCTTCACCCCTGAAACTCAAAAACACTTGGTATTTCCATGGACAAACTGCAGTAGCAGAAGTGAAGGCCCTTTGGCTGCTCAATGCCATTGGAAAGTGGTTCCAAGAAATCTTCTCTCAGCACCGGATTGCAGAACAAGAATGATTAGAAAGATGAAAATTCAATGGCACCAATTGAAATATGGAAAAGAAAAATCAGCACGGAGAGAGGTGCCAGTAAGGCAAAGACAAAGATAATAATGAAACTGAAAAACAAAATAAAATTAGTGTTGAAAGGGGCTTCAGCAATGTTTCTTCATGGTGTGTTGCGAGGAAAAGCTGCCTTTGACATTAACTAATGAAGAAGAGGATGATATGTATAGAAGAAGACAGAGGAAGTAGTTGGAGTTGGAGAATGGCGCCATGACACAAACCAATGTTGTTCTTTATTTTGTTTATATGAAAGGCTGATGATAAGTAGATAAGTTTAATTAATTTTGTGTTATTGTCGTTTAGTATATTGATTTCAGTGCCTGCTACTAATTTAAAATTTTCCCCAATCACAATTCACCGTACTTAAATAATATGTTAAACTCAAGTTAAATAATATGTTAAACTCAAACAGGGGAGTATACATCAGAGAAGACATGGATTTCAAGCAGGGGTGGCCCTAACATAGTGCAAGTGGCACTATTGCACCGGCCCCGAAATATTTTTACTTTATATTATATATTTTAATATTATAAAAACTGTATCATTCTATTCATATTTTTATTCTTTTTTCATTATAACAACAAAATTTAAAATAGTTCAAAACAAAAACAAAGAAAGACAGAAGCATATGAAAAAAAAAAAACAAAGGGGAACGATCCAACTAAACTAACAACATTATATATCATCACACCCAAAGAAAACAAAAAAAGGTACTTTCTTCCACTCAAAACAAAACCCCCAAAAATAAAATAAAAATTCATGCCTTTTTCTTTCTCTTGAACTTTTTTTTTTTGACCGAACATACTAATATTTAACTTTATCAAATAAAAACGTTTAAAAAAATTATAAATTTGATTTGTGATTGCGTTTGTTACACAGGACTGTCTTGGCATGGACTGTGCTTATGGACTATCTTGACTTGGTTTGGCTTGGTCTAAGTTGGATAATACTTATCCTGCGTTTGGTGTATGCTTGGACTAGGACTAGATTTTTTTATTTTTCAAAAATATCTATATACATGTATATATGTATATTATAATATACATATATATGTTATATATATATATATCTATATATATATTATAATATACATGTATATATGTATATTATAGTATACATGGGTATACAGAGAGTTTCCATTAAGGGATCCCTCAAATAAGTTTATTTGAGGGACACCCCTTGTAGGCCCCACTCCGGATTGTATTTCACTAATTCAAACCGTCTATTTTGTAGATACTCATTCAAAGATCATCCCTACAAAAAATCACTTGAATCCAATATCATTTGACCACTCAATTAAGTTATTGAAATTTTAGCATTTTCTTGAAGTACCGTGTTCATTGATTTTGTAAGACACAATTGGATGTCGAAACGGTTTCCGATTTGTCTAATTTTTTGTTAGGATGATCTATGAATGAAGACCTAAAAAATAGATTGTTTGGATTATTGGGAAAAAAATTGTAGAGTACCCTAAAGGGCGTCCCTCAAATAATTTTATTTGAGGGATCCCTCAATAGAAGGGGACTGCATGGGTATAATACATATATATATGGGCAGTCCTGATCTCTTGGACCACAAGAGTCCAAGAGATTGTGGTCACTCACCGTTGGATATTAATCTAGTGGCTCAAAAAAATTTCTTAAAAGGAGTTCAAGATTGAGTGAACCGATGAATTTACATCCGACGGTGAGTGACCACAAATTCTCTAGGACTCTTGTGGTCCAAGAGATCGGGACTATTTATATGGGTATGTTATTAATAAAAAATCAGATACACGTATTACGTGATCATTGGTATTATATATGGAAGTAGTGTACACGTGACTTAGATATAGTGTAAAAACTATGTACATATCTATAGACCCCGGATCACTGGACCATTGAATTCCAGAGATAGA
>NC_034016.1:2375237-2402706 GCF_000346465.2 Prunus persica | reverse complement strand
TCACCAGGCCGGACTAGATACGCACGGCGAGTGCCTACATCTCTATATCTGCCGCGGTGCAAGAGGTCTGACTGTATATGTTACACCCACGTATGTATAATATATATAGACACACACACATCGACTACATATTCTTTATATATTACATACACGTACATACATGTTTATTATTATTATTCATATAACACCCCAAACATATTGTCTATTATAATACACATACATATATATATATATGTATTATACCCATGTATATATTTTAATATCTAGATTCACCTAGCACATCCTATATTTTATACATGTAATTTATATGTATATATATTATATATTATATACATATATATATATATATTATATATTATAATATACATATATATATACTATATATTATAATATACATATATATATGTATATACATGTATATAATATATGTGTATATAGGTGTATCTATATATTATAATATATACATGGGTATAATACATATATATATATATATATGTATATTATAATAGATAATATATATGGGTATGTTATAATAATAATAATAATATACATGTATATACGTGTATTATAATATATAATGTATATGTATATATATGTGTGTGTATATATATATTATAATACATACATGGGTATAATATATACAGTCTTGATCTCTTGGACCACAGGAGTCCAAGAGATTGTGGTCACTCACCGTTGGATATTAATCTAATGGTTCAAAAAAGTTTCTTAAAAGGAGTTCAAGATTGAGTGAACCGTTGAATTTACATCCAACGGTTAGTGACCACAAATCTCTTGGACTCCTGTGGTCCAAGAGATCGGGACTGATAATATATATACACATATATGTGTATGTAGTAATAATAATAATAATAATAATAATAATAGTAATATATGTTATTAGTATTACAATAATATATATGCATCTTATACATTGGTGAACATAGGACTAGTTAATCCTCCCTTTCTACATGGGACTAGTAGTCCCCTCCTAAGGAGGTGTTTTTGGTGGGCCCGGTATTAGCAATCTCATCTAAGACTAGAATTAAATGAAACAAACATGGTACTAAATTTAGTCCAAGCCAATCCAAGTCAAGCCTGTGTACCAAACGACCCCCGGGGTCCAAAAAATTTGTGGTCACTCACCGTTGGATGTAAATTCAACGGTTCACTCACTCTTACACTCCTTTTAAGAAACTTTTTCTGAACAATTGGATTAATATCCAACGGTAGGTGACTACAATCTCTTGGACTCCGATCGGGACTGTTGTTATTGTATGCTAATTGATGATGAATTTTAATTATGAAAAAAATTGTTTTATGACATTAAGTCATGGTAAATTTTCTTTTTTTAATATTTTCATATTAAATTATGTGATGGCTCCAGTTTTATTTTTACACAGAGCCTTTAAAATCTCAGAACCAGCCTTAATTTCAAGTCTAGCATACAACTTTTAGTCCCTCGCCTAATTAAATTCAAATTCACCTAAATTTATTCATATCAAGAAATGGAAAGAAAAGGAAAATCATTAGTTAATTCCTTTTCACATATCCTATTTTCGTTGGTTTGTTCAATACTTGGGAGATTTCAAATGATAATAGAAATTTGCAGCCTTTGTCCTGTAGGGACTTTAAGGATTAGTTATGTGTAAATTTCAAATAAAGTAGGGCAAATATTCAGATAATGCTCATATATGCTCATATTATTATTCCTCTCTAATTTGGAGGTATTTATACAAGTACGAAGATGTGTTAACCCTAAATAAAATAGAAAATATATCTAAATTACAATATGAAATAAATCTCTATTACAATAGGACTGGGTAAGGATTCGCCAGCACTCCCTCTCAAGTTGGGGCAAAGTTTTGTCGCATGCCCAATTTGACAAGCGAGTCATAGAACACCATACTCGACATTGACCAATCGAACAACTGTAGAAAAGGCCTTATCATAAACCACGAATGAAACAACTGACAAACCCTAACAAATATGGCACATAATTGAACACATAAAAGCAGAACACAGAAACCATGTAAGCACGATAGTATGTAAGGCAAAACACAGAAATCATGTGAGCATGGCAATAGATAAGGAAAAACACAGAAACCTTGTGAGCACGACAATAGGTAAGGCAGAATACAGAAACCTTGTGAGCACAACAGTTGATAAGGCATAACACAGAAACCTTATGAACACGACAGTAGGTAAGGCAGAACACAAAACCTTGTGAGCACAGTAGTAGATAAGGCAGAACACAAACTACGAGCATGACAGTAGGTAAGGCAGAACACAAAAACCATGTGAGCATGACAGTAGGTAAGTATGAAACATATTCAACAAACTAGGTTCCATTGTTCACATCGTCTAACTTTTCACAGTAGCATCATCAATTTTCCACTTTCCAAATTATGGATCTTTGGAATCTAGGGCATTAGAGTCACGAGTTAGGTAACCCAATTTTCCTTATGAAGTAGCATAGAGTTCGATCATCGAAGCCCAAATCGCATAGTTGGATCCATTCAATTTGAATCCCAAGAGTAGGTTGGTGGACGATTCAGTATAAACCATCACCATAAGGGTATGAGAAGCAGTAGATGACGCAAAATCAAAAGCAAGTGAAGAAATAAAGGCATCAACATTTGGCATGGTGATGGATGGCGGGGTGGCGGCACTGGTGGCAATAGCAAGATAGGCGGCGGCAACGATAGCAAGGTAGACAGCAACAGTAGGCTAGGATTATAGGCTAGGTGTATAGTGCATCGAAAATAGGTAATGTTTAGGGTTAAGGTTTTTTATGTTGTAGAGAAGAATCAAAACACATCAACATCATCGGCAATGACCATAGCAATGGAAATCGAAGCAAACAAATGCAACATTAACGACGGCAACAGCGACCATGGCAACGACCACATAAACGGTAGCTGAAAACGGTGACAAATTCTTCCATATCAACTTCAGCTAATTCACGCAGACACAATTTCTCTTCAATCCTCCTCTCCCTTTGAAAAGAAGGGGTTGTCGTCGGAGTTAAGAAAGAGGTAATATCTCCTTGGGAAAGAGAAACATATCTTTTTCACTGCCCGTCCCCCCTTTGAAGTGGAAGGGAGGAGAACACTTAATTAATTGCAAGGAGAACGCAAGCACAGGTCGTAAGAGAACCTGGCTCTGATACCATGTCAAACAAAGTAGGGCAAATATTCAGATAATGCTCATCTATGCTCATATTATTATTCATCTCCAATATAGAGGTATTTATACAAGTACAAAGATGTGTTAACCTTAAATAAAATAGAAAATATATCTAAATTACAATAGGAAATAAATCTCTATTACAATAGGACTAAATAATAATTGGTAAGTAACCAAAATTCTAACTAATAAGGAACCAAAATCCAAAGTAAGTAAGGACTCGCCAACAAATTCCTTTTCACATATCGTATTTTCGTTGGTTTATTCAATACTTGGGAGAGTTCATATGATAATAGAAATTTGCAGCCTCTGTCCTGTAGGGACTTTGAGGATTAGTTATGTTGAAAATGTATCTACAGATTATGAGACCATGAGAGGATTAGTTATATTGTAGCATCTATGCTTTCTTTAAGCCCTTATTTGCTCCCACGACCAGTGTGCAACCGGTATATGGAAATAAGTCACTTTCTATTACAGTGGCTTCCCCCACCACCACGGCCTCTCCCTCTTTTTCATCCTCTTCCACCAGTCTAAGCCCGCCGTTTCAATCTTAAATCCCTCCATGATTACTTTGTTCCAAAGCCTAAACAACTCGATCAAAGTCGCAGTGAGAGAGATATCAATAGAGGAGAAAGAGGATCTCAGGAAGGAAGAAGGGATTGAAGGGAAAGATGGCAGCATTACAATCGAAGTTTATTGAAATGACCACTAGTGCAACGCGGTAACTATTTTGAGACGACACCAACAATTTAGCCTTTATTCAAGTTTTCAAATATTCAAGCCCATTTCTCCCTATGGAGGTAATTGGAAAAGTCAACCTCAAAGAACAAACAGTGTCGATATTCTGGAAGTTCTGATGCTTCTATTAATCAATACATGATTCTTTAAATTCCCATAATCAAATGAGTGCACTGCAATCTATCTACATATAGTTACACAAATCTATGCAATGCAGCCTCCAACTAAAAAGGAAAAAGAACCAAAAAGAAAAAGCAATCTAGATTACAAAATGGGAGGCAGCATCAAAGGATCTATTAGTGAGTACACCATGGACTAATACAGTTGTGCTGATGTTTCATATTTAATTTTAAAACACTTCATGGCAATCAATCAGTTGTTCACTTGCATTGTTAGTAAGCTAGCAGTATATCCAAAGGCATTAATGTCCGTGCACTTGATACACCAAGCTCAAGAATCATGGGTGCAATCGATACATCAATGTCTTTGCAGTTTAAAGTGAGTGTAGCATTACCTGAACTCCATGTTGTGGCCGAACTGTAAGATAATGCAACGGAAAGTGAACATAACCCGGGGAAAGGGTGAAGGAGTAGCATTGTAAAATCATTGACAAAGCAATCTTTGCTTCAGTAATGCCAAAGTTCATGCCCACACAAGTTCGAGGTCCCAATCCAAATGGTATTAATGCACCAATGTTGTTGTTAGTTGCTTTAGCAACCCCTTCCGAGAATCTCTCTGGTTTGAAAAGATGCACATCCTGTCCCTAGATTTCAGGATCATGGTGAATTGCTATAGTTGAGATAACCAAATCAAGATTAGGAGGAAGAGTGAGCTTTCCCAGTCTAACTTCCCTTTCAACCTTCCTTATAATAGAAAGTTAGAAACAGGCGGCGGATATAACCGTAGAGACTCATTAATGATCATACTCATCTGCATGCAAATGAAGAGAGAGATAACAAATCAGGATTTCAAATTTAATTGAGAAAATATTTCTGCTACTTCCAAAAGCAATTGATTGTATTCTTAACACTCTTACTGTTTTCAGTTTGGCAATCCCATCAGGATGTGGAGTTTGTTTGCCAAATTATTGTATGACCTCTTTTCTTGCTTCCTCTTGCCAATCTGTATGGACTGCCAGAAGTAAGACAGTCCAAGAAAGCAAAGCAGTAGTAGTTTCTTGTCCGGACATGTAAAACGTCTTGCAATCATCAACAACTTCGTCTGCCAAAATCCTCTGGTTATCATTACCATCATGTTGAGCCTCTTCTAGTAATCCAAGATAATCACTTCCAAATCTGTCTTCTCCTCCGGTCATTGCCTTCTCTTCTCTTTTCTTAATAATCTCTATTATAGAGTCTTGTATTCCTTTCTCAAGTTTCTCCGGCTCTATCTCATTGCTGGTTTTAAAGAACTCACTGCAATTTTCAATGAGAACAGAATTAATGCTCACTGCTATGGGAAAACAATAAAAGAAGATTAAAGAAGAATGATTCTCTGCATAACAAGCCTAATACGCCAACTACACAACGAAAATGAAATAGAGTATGCTTCTCCTGGCTATAATGAAAATTTTTATTGAGTATATTTCTCCTGGCTATAATGCAAATTGTGTTCAATTCAAATTTGGAATTTGCACCAGTATCTCTTCTTTTTTTAGGGGGAATCATCAGCAGGAGTCATTTTTTTTTAAGAAGATACAGAGAGAATTGTTTAGGCATGACTTTGTGTTTGTTAACATAGTAAGGTACAGAATGTATTCTAGCAAATTCAAAGGATCCCACAATTGACCAACCAAAAGATCATTTGGATGCCATTTATATTGAGGAGTAAAAATGCCACACATTAATCAATCAGATATTCAATAACTAAGAGAACAGTGATTGAATGGCTATCTATATGTTGTTTCGCAATTCGAGATTTAGTTGAAATGAAGTTACATAATGACAGGAACCCTGATTGTGAGAAATATTTTGTAGATTATGAAGCCTAACTTGGTCAACATCTCAAAAATGTTCTTTCCTTCAATATAGCTGCTGCCAAATGCTATTCTGGAAGTCACTTCTGAACTCAGCAACCTAAACTCTTGAAGCACATCAATCTCTTTTCCTTCATAATTTTCCACCTTCCTAGCATTGTCTCGGCACTAGCTACCATTTCTGGAATCATACTCTGGTAAAACAATACCATCCCATCAGATTTTACTTCACTACTATACTACTCTTTGCAAGAAATTACCATTAACTGTGAAAAAAAGACAAGCTCTCTCCATGGAAGGCAAGAGTGGCCAGCTTTCTCAATTTTGCCCATTTTTCAGCTTCTGTTGTTGAAACCAAGCCATCTCCTAATAACTTCTTTACAAAATTTTGGACCTCTTTTTTGGGATAAGCTCCATCTTTGTTATTCAGTATCTCTTTGCACAACTCAGGTTCTGTGATCACCAACTGAGCCTGAGAACCGTGCCACTGCAAATAATTAATTCAATATTTGGAACTAAAATTAAATATAAATAAATTTTTAAACTTTTTTTTTTTTAAAAGTAGCTAATTGAGTTGGTTTCTTACCATAAATCTTGGTCCATCAGTGAATGTGAGGTTGGACTAAAGGAAGTGTGTCGTGGGATATAGTTTTGGGCCTGGCCATGGCTTCCTTCATCATGCGGGAGATTTCTTTGGTGTTTCCATGGATGAGTTTGTAAGGAGGGCATGGATCCCCTGCAGATCTATCTGCTTCTGTATGCGAGTTGGAGCCCACCATAGCTTGTGAAGGATCTTGATGAGAACTACGACCATGAACAAGCACAGAAAGCACAGAAAGCCTCCTAAAGAACCCATTTGTCCTCGCTTTCTTTCTTTCTTTCTCTTTGCTCCTATTTAAACCACTCTGAGTATTCATCTTTCAGCAGTCAGTTTTAAAATTTTCTTGCTCTTTGTTGTTTGTTTGTACAAACTTAGGAAGAGAAAAAAATGAAAAATCAAGACATTGCAGGTGGCCAGATGTAGCCAAGTTTTAATGGAAAACACTTTGCTCATTTCCTTACATGACAACAAAATTTGCTTTGTTTTTTCCTTTCTTTTAATTTTGCTATGTAATTCGGAAGAATTTCCTTATAGAAAGAATTTCTAGAAACAGAAGAATCATCCATAAATACGTAGATAAACTTTTCTAATATGTCAAAGAAAATTGACATCATGCTCCTGTACTAATTTTTGCTAAAATATGAAAATTATGAGAGAATATTTGTTTGTGGGAATTTTCTGTGTATTCTTCTCCTTGTAGGAGGTCATATTTATAATACAACGAAACCTGAATGGGCAAGTAAATAATAAATTCCTAAATCTATTTGCAGTAGGAAATCAGGAATTAAAGTAAATCAATTACAATTATAATAGGAATTCTTGGTGTGTAAGGAAAGTAAGTCAATATCCACAAGTCACGCCAACACTCCCCCTCACGTTGGTGCATAGATGTCGCCAATGCCCAACTGATCCAGTGAATTGTGGAATGCTTTACTGGAAATCGCATTTGTCAAAATATCCGCCAATTGATCCTCGGATTTCACAAAAGGAAACTGAAACACTTTAGCCTCAAGCTTCTGTTTGATGAAGTGTCGATCCACCTCAACATGTTTAGTACGATCATGCTGAATCGGATTCTGTGCAATGGCTATAGCAGCCTTGTTGTCACAAAAGAGATTCATTGTGGATGTAGGTTTATACCCGAGTTCAATAAGCAACTTTCTTAACCAAAGAAGTTCACAAATCCCTTTAGTCATGCCTCTGAACTCGGCTTCTGCACTGGATAAAGCTACTACATTCTGTTTCTTGCTCCTCCATGTCACCAAATTACCTCCCACGAATGTGAAGTAACCCGATGTGGATTTTCTATCTGTTACATTACCTGCCCAATCTGCATCTGAATAACCATCAATATTTAGATGACCATGCTTTGAGAACATAAGTCCTTTTCCAGGTGCAGACTTCAAATATCTAAGTATCCGAAGAACTGCATTCATGTGGTCTTCACTTGGAGAGTGCATAAATTGACTGACAACGCTCACCGCATAAGCAATGTCTGGTCGAGTATGTGACAAATAGATCAATCTTCCCACTAACCTTTGGTATCTTTCTTTGTTAGTTGGAACTTGATCCGGATATTCTCCAAGATGATGATTCTGAACAATAGGAGTGTCCGCAGGTTTACAATCTAGCATTCCTGTGTCTGTCAACAAGTCTAAGACATATTTCCTTTGAGAGAGAAATATGCCTTGCTGCGATCAAGCCACCTCAATTCCCAAGAAATACTTGAGTCCACCTAGATCCTTCATCTCAAACTCCGTAGCCAGATAGTCTTGTAGCTGTGATATTTCCTGTTTATCATTCCCAGTAATAATCATATCATCAACATATATTATTAATGCTGTTACCTTCCCTTTTTGATGTTTCAAGAACAGAGTATGATCTGAGTTGCACTGTTTGAAACCATTGTTCTTCATTGCCATGGTGAACCGTCCAAACCATGCACGTGGTGACTGTTTCAATCCATACAATGCTTTTCGTAACCTACAAACTGTTCCAGTCTGAGTAGTATTATATCCAGGAGGAATGTCCATGTACACCTCCTCCGTGAGTTCGCCATGTAGAAAAGCATTCTTTACATCAAACTGGTGTAGTGGCCAATCCAAATTAGCTGCAAGGGACAATAAGACTCTGACGGTGTTTAACTTTGCAACTGGTGCAAAAGTTTCTTCATAGTCTATACCATAGGTCTGTGTGTACCCTTTTGCCACAAGTCTTGCCTTGTATCGCTCGATAGATCCATCTGCATTGTGTTTTATATTAAACACCCATCTACATCCGATAGTCTTTTTTCCTCGTGGTATAGTCTCCAATGTCCAAGTCTGATTTTTCTCAAGAGCTTTCATCTTCTCTTTTATAGCTTGGACCCACTTAGGATCTTTCAATGCTTCAGAGACCTTGGTTGGAATATGGATAGCAAACAACTGATGCACAAAAGCCTTGAGTGGTTCAGACAGCTTCTCAGTGGATACATGATTTGCAATTGGATACTTGGATATCTTGCCAATATCCGGTGAATAACGGTTTGGTGGCTTCCCACGATTTTGCCTGAAAGGTAATTGATATCCAATAGTTTTATCATCTAAATGCACAAGTCTAGTAGGAGTAGTTACCTCAAGAATATTCTCATGAGATTGGTCTGTTGGTACTGTTGAGTTAGAAGGGGGGTCTTCATCTTGTTGTTCTGTATTGTCTGTAGGTGTGGAACTCGGATCAGAAATATCTTCGCATGGATCAGGTGGGTCAGGCAATTGATCGCTATGAATGGGCGATTGGTCACTTTTCAACAGAGAGTAATCTCGTGCTTCAGACTCGGGATGATCAATCATTTCTGTACATAGGAGAATTTCTTTGTTTTCCAAGTTGCTCCAATTCTGTTCTTCACTTTGTATCTCCCCCTAAAGCGCAGAATTGGATGATGGGTCATGGAAGAACAGCTCAGATTCCAGAAAAGTCACATCCAAAGTGACATAGGTTCGTTGGGTAGGAGGATGATAACAGCGGTAACCTTTCTGATGAGTGGCATAACCCACAAAAACACAACGAAGCGCACAGGGATCAAGTTTGCTACGTTGATTTTTATGGAGATGAACAAAAGCCACACATCCAAAGATTCGGGGTGTGAGTACCAAAACAGAGGGCAGAGGTCTGTGTTGCGCAAGCACCTGTAAAGGAGTTTTAAAGGTCAATACACCAGAAGGCATGTGGTTGATCAGGTGAACTGCAGTGACAATAGCATCATCCCAGTGATGATGAGGAACATGAGCGCCAATCAGAAGTGCTCGGGCGGTTTCAAGAAGATGTCGATTCTTTCGTTCAGCAACACCATTTTGTTGCGGTGTCTGAGGACAAGTCGTCTCATGGATAATTCCATGTTGTTGGAAGTAAGTCTGAAAGTCATGATTGACAAATTCTCCACCATTGTCTGAGCGAAGAATCTGGATTTGAGCATTAAATTGAGTTTTCATCTGTTTGTGGAAGGACTGAAAACGGGAAAACACTTCGTTTTTATTCTTCAGCAAATAAAGCCATGTCATCCGTGTACAATCATCGATGAATGTGACAAACCATCGAACACCAGAAGGAGCAGTGATAGGCGAAGGTCCCCAGACATCAGAGTGAATTAATGTAAATGGAGTAGTACACTTGTTCGTACTCAACGGGTAGGGCACACGGTGACTCTTGGCCAACAATTTTTAATTCACTATGTATGTCTAGCAACTTTGTGTGTTCTTGTTTGATATTTCTTTATAATCATATCGATTACATGCAATCTCAATCTGATTGCAATTAGCAAAAAGGACTGGATTCTTAACAAGTTTTCTCGGCCAGAAAAAATACTGTAATAAAGGATGAAACATAATATAAAGTTGCTCAAAGAATAGTAAGACACAAATCATATCAACAGAATAGCATTGCTTGAGAGGATTGAAGGCTTATTCTAAAAAACTTCAATGCACCTAGTTGGCGGTATTTCAAGTCAATTACTCATTATTACGTCGGAAAGTTAAAGCACAAAATTAAAGGAATTTCAGCTTAAATTTTAGCGGATTTTAATCCCTACAACATTTATAAGTTGGGAGATTCACTATTATATCCAATATAGGGACCCAAATTATAAAAATACCTCATATGAAATGGACTTTAAGAACACACTCAAAGCCCATTTACAACATAACAAAAAAAAACTTTTAACTTCTTATAAATTACAAAACAGCCATCAATTTCTTAAAACAAGCTCAACCCCAAAATCTCATAAAAATACCCAAAACACTCAATAGGGTATCAAAGTAATTTAATAATCAATATTAAATTCAATAAGGCCAGCTGTCATTTTTTGGGTTTTTTTTTTTTTGGTTTGTTTATAGAAATTCAATTGTGTAGGGTTTATTTATAATATTAGTGCTAAAAATGGGTATATCACTAAATATCTCTTATAGATTTTCTTCTTTCCTCCAGGCCCCTGAGCTGTACAAAAACGACGACGTCGCACCAGGTTTGCCTCCTTTCCTTCCAATAAAATGCACAGTGACAGTGCTGCTGAAGCCCTCCTTTCAGTGAAGTGCACCGTTTCACTCAAGGATGGGTTTTCAATCTAGAATTGGGCTTTTAAAACAAAATGCTGCTCTTAACCCACTTCGCCTCCAACCCAACAGCGAAAATTCTGTTACTTGGCTCCTTTATTTTATCTTGTTTTATATTAAAGACAAACAAAAATTTACAAATGGAATCCCCTAGGCATCCCAAATCTTTTGACTTAATACCAAAATAATTAAACTGGAGTCGACTTCATAGAACTCTAATTGCACTTGCACTCTAATGATAAAGATAACTTTTTACAACAACTCTAAACTTACTAACTCAATAATTGCACTTGCTCTTATTGATACTATTCCATAAAACGGGGGAAATAAATTATGTCTTCCACCCATATTACAACACGTATATAAGATGTATTTTGTGACCATACTACTGTAATATTCTACAATTTCTCCACAAAGTATCAAGACTCCATCGTAAATGCAATAAAATAATGAATATTCCTATTGCCAAACCAGTTCAGTTACATTATCTTTGAGAACATTGCTCATAATCAATTCGACAATCCAACATCATTGAACAGGCTAGCTAGGCTTCATGACTAAAACATTCAAGGGGGATAAGTCCACAAGGAAGGTAAGTACTCGGACCAATTGACTAATCAAAGCCACCAAGCATAAAACATGAGTTTACACTCCTTTCTAAATTCAGAGCTTATTACTCTTATGAGTTTTATGCATCATAATTTGACAACCTTTTAGATGATGCAATCCTCTTGATATATCAATATCAATCTAGAGCTATACACTCTAGTGCTGAGATTCACCAATCTCTATTGGAGATTAAATTGCCAAGTCTTCATAGAAGTTGTGATATGTCTATAGCAAGAGCATTCATGACTTGTATCTCACGCATATAAGACATACTCTCATAGGAACTAGCCATGTTCATCATCGTTAAAGACATTACCGTGTTTTCTCGTTCATAACTTGTGAATAAATCTCAATTCACTAACATATATGTATGAATTCTTACCGTATTCTTGGAGAAATTGTTCATGAGGACTTACATGTCTAACAGGAGCCCAATTGGGCCGAAGCTCATTTGAAGAGTTGATGCGTGAAATCCGCACAATCTTTTTGGCACTAGTGCGCTGTTCATATTTGGTATTAGCAAAGAGTTGGACCAAACTTCAAGTTTCAAAGTTCAAATCTTCCAATCAATTTTCAAAAGTCAATGGAGGTTTAGTTGATCGTAAAATCAATATAAATGGGATTTAAATACGCTATCAACGGTAAGTTGATTTAGACTAAACATTCTCGCCAGACATTCAATGAATATGATTACTAACTTAAGCATCAGAGAGCTCTCAAGATCTTGAATCCGGTAGTTTTTGAACTTAGGTTTTCTCTTTGTAGATACTTTAGTCAAATTCTTCATACTATTTATTGATCTTGGCTTGCCATGTGAGTTGTACGATTTTCACCTAGTAGGATTTATGATTTTGCATATGGTAGAAATTAAATTTTTATTTTCAATGAATGGAAAGTTACCTTTAATAGGCATTCATACACTAATATAGTAGGATTTGTTAGAATAAGAATGAAAAGTTAATCCAACTCAAATCTTTATAGAAAGAAGCTTGACACTTTTTTGGAGCAATTATAACAGGAGTGCATGTTATAGAATGTATACCCAATAAGATGCATTTTGAGTTAGCATACATTCATATTGGGAAATTTATTATAGAATGTATATCCAATATGATGCATTCTGAGTTAACATATATTCATATTGGGAGATTTGAGTTAAACTTTAACTTCAACACATATCGTTGATGAAAGATTTGATTGTTGTTTTGTATTAAGATTATTCACAGAGCGTGCTAGTTTTACGTTGCATTCAAATTCCTCACACCACCACGTTGTTAGTAGTTATAATTATATAATATCATAAGTACAAATAATTATGGTAAAAAAACGCAACGGAAACATATGAGCATAAAAAAATTGGGAGATTTTGGAAAAGCCCAAAGGAGAGAGAAAATTTTTAAAAGAAGCAAAAATGGACAAAATTGCCCTTGTTTATTTTTTGATTTCCTAAGAAATCCTTTACATTTGAAAGTTGAGAGGTTATTCCGTCTTTTTTCAAAAAGCTTTGGCTTTTTCCAAAAGTGAAAGTTTTTTTATGAGTAAAACCTAAATTTACTAAAAAAATTTCTCTTACAAACTTCTTCTCATACTATTTTTTCTACAATATTGCATTTCAATGAACGCAACTATTCTTCCATATGCATTGCGTGTGTATAGGTTATAAATAGTGGAATATAATGTCAAACTACATATAATTGGGTTCTACTACTCACTACTCAGCTCGTTCGAGTCCTTCTTCCCAAACGCACTTTTATCACTTTTGATTTTACCAACCTCCTCCTTGCTCACTTTTTCAACGCACTCTCCTTCTCTCCACCCCTCAAATCCTCTCTCTCTCTCTCTCTCTCTCTCTCTCTCTCTCTTTCTCTCCGTTGTTGTCAACCACTTAAACTCCCACCACCACTCTCATCAATAAACATTAAACACCTGACCGCCGTTACCACCCACCAACACCACCACAACCCAAAAACCAAAAAAACACAAGAAACAGAGCAAAAGACGAAAATGGATTTGAACAACAACTTCACCGGAGCTTCAAGGGCCTCCCCGACCTCCTCGACTGACATGGAGCAGATGTCGGAGACCCCACAGCGCGGGTCCCACCACCGCCGAGCCCACTCCGACACCTCCTTCCGCATCCCCAACTTCGACGACCTCCTCCTCTTCGACCCTTCCGACCTCGACCTCTCCTGCCTCCCCTCCCCACCCGTCCTGCCACGTAGCAGCAACCCAATGACCCAGGACTCCGACGACTCCTCCGGCCCACCCAACCCCTTCTCCAGCTCCAGGCCCGGCGGCCCCACTTCCTCCGGCTCCACCGCCGCCGCAGCCCACCTCCGGAGCCTCTCCGTCGACTCCGACTTCTTCGACGGCCTCGGCCTCGGCACCGGAGGAGACTCCGGCAGAGAAGCCCTTGGGGGGCAGAGGTCTGGGTCCCACCACAGGCACAGCAACTCAATGGACGGCTCCTTTACGCCGTCGTTTGAGGCGGACTCGCCTGTGATCGTGGTGGACGGTATCAAGAAGTCCATAGCTCCTGAGAGACTTGCTGAGCTCTCTCTTATTGATCCGAAGAGAGCTAAAAGGTTGCCCATTTTTTGTTTTTCTTGTGGCTGTCTTCTTGACCCCTTCCTCAACTGGATCATCGTTTTTCTTTTTGCTTTTTTTTTTTTAGGGTTTTTTCTTTCTGCAAATTTGAGTTAAACTCTTTTCAATTAATTGAGGGGATTTGGCCTTTTTTAATGTTCAGAATCTAATTTGATACGTAAAATGGGATTTCTTTTGCGAAATTTTGAAGAAAGAAAACTTAGTTTATGGAAATGTTGGTTTTTTTTTTTTTTTTTGGTAGATGTTATTTATTTGGTGGAATGAGAAATTGAATTCATAATTATGTGGTTGATAGGATTTTAGCCAATAGACAATCTGCTGCGCGGTCGAAGGAGAGGAAGGTGAGATATACCAATGAGCTGGAGAGGAAGGTGCAGACGCTTCAGACAGAGGCAACAACCCTATCAGCACAGGTCACTCTGTTACAGGTAATACCTAAGACCTTGACTTTTGTAGCTCAATGGAATAAGAAGTATCAGTTGGGCAAGACTTTAGGTGCTACTTGCTAAACCAATGGAACCCACAGCTTGGTTTGTTATGAAACGGATATATCATGCTTTGTCATTACAAAAATGGTATTTTCTGCTTTGCAATGATCATCATGAAATTATTTTCATTGTTCATTTATGCGGGTGGTTTTGTTCGGGTGCACGGTTGTTTACTTTTCCTTCCATTTTCTACCATTTTTAAATTGTCAATGTTTCCATGCTTGCTTCATTCTCCAGTACTTATTGGCACATGGGGTTACATATGAAATATGGATAAATAGATCTTTCTGTTTCTAGGAAAACTCTTATCAGTTTCCTTAATCACTTAACAGTACAAAGTTACTTTATTACATCAAAGTTCCTCATAATGATTCTTTTCAATCTTATGTACGTCATTTTCTTTTTAAAGATCGGGTCCTTCTGTGAGTATGCGGCCGGTTTTTGTGAGATTCTAGCTTTTATGTTCTAAGATACCTAAGCTTTTATTCTTTAGGAAATGTGTTTTGTTTAAGGGATAGTTTAACATTGATTATGATCTTTGTTTTGGTATGATTTTTGTATTTCCATTAACAATACAAGAAGTAAACATACACATTAATGTCAAGTATGGATCCTCAGCTTATAAATTTCAGTTGCTTATGTCCATAACTAAGTAGTTTTGTGCTTCCATTTAATTATCTTTTCAATATAAACCCTCAGCCCAAAACACTAAACCTAAAATGTAAAATAACATTGTTCTGGACACAAGTTAGTATCAACAGAAAAGGAAAAAGCCACACATTGTAAATAGGGAAAGATTATGAATGGCAGAAAGCAGTTTTTGTAACCTAAAATTTTTGCTGTAACTTCAAATTGGTACTAACTTTTCTGTTGAAGAACATTTAAACATCCATGTTGCTTTAGTTACTAGAAATCCCGATCGTTCTGGAACATTAATTAAGTTTAGGAATAAGGTCAGGGCATTGGTCACTTAGCTGGATGTGGATTAAAGCAGGTTTATACATAGTTAGAAGATAATATGTTTCCATAACAGTTACAAACTGATGATTTTATGCTATAACTTCATAGTGAAAAAGGTCAAATTTTATAAGCTGCTACCTCTTTGTGTTCTGTGCTCAAGTCTTTTCAACTAGTGAGCTCTATTTCTCCTCTGCTGAGATCTCTTCTCTGTCTTTTTTTCCCTTTTCTCTTTGCGAGATTGAAGACTCTAGAAGTTGATTTGACAAACAGATATGAGAATTTGGGATCCTTCATTTGATTCTACAGTTTCTACTTTATGTTATCTGCTGGCCTTTGTTTCTCTTTGCTAGATTGAAGAGTCTAGAAATAACTGATTCTTTTAAAAATGTGGACATACCCATGCCATGTCCAACCTAAAAGGAACCACAGCCCTTATATTAAAAGATTCAGGCTTCCTGAGTAGGATTGAATTTTTAATGGTCACCACCTACTAGACAGTAGGTGCCAGTAATGCGAGAAACTTCTTTGCCCATGGTGGATGGTCAAAATTTACAATCAAACTTGAGGACTCCTAGGTGTCTTAGATGTTTTTCTTAATTTGGCAAACTTGTTTCCCGTTGTTTCCTTTCTTTTGAATTTTAAGCTTTACTGTGTAACAGTATTTTGCTAAGCAATTTTCAGAGTCATTCTGGTTCAAATCTAGGACAAACTCTTGGTTCTTGCTGGATTTCGACACCAGGCTGTCTTTATAAGGATTGACCCTGTTCTTAATTATACCATATATGTTCTTGTAGCACATGCAAGTTTGTGTAGCGCATAATTCAGATAGTTTAAGAGTCAGTTTAGGATTTTAGTTTAACAGTGTCTGCATCCTTATCAGTCTATATAATGTATCTGTGATGCAGAGGGACACTACTGTTATAACTGCTGAGAATAAGGAGCTCAAGCTTCGCTTACAGGCTATGGAGCAGCAAGCACAACTAAGAGATGGTATGCATATTATTCGTATGTTTGTGCTGTTATGGAAAAGGAGTGGTGGAATTGTTTTACTTTCGTGTGGCTCGAAATACCTTGAGCTTTCAAGTTAGCTAACTTTTCTTTTGAGGTTATATTATAGTTGCTTTGGTTTTTGTTTATTTTACATCTACAGCCTTGAATGAAAAACTTAAGGAGGAAGTTCAGCGGCTTAAGATTGAAACCAACCAAATCCCACCTGGGAATGGAAACCCTTTCTACAGAGGGCTCCCCCCTCAATATGCCACCCCTCAGTCGTCCTCGCATCATCAGCTTGGTAGCGGCCAGACCCAGCAGCACCATCACATGCTTCACAACCAGGCTGTTTCCAATGGACAGGCTCGCCCAAGCTTCATGGACTTCAACCAGAGGGCCTAGAAACTTTATTTTAGTTATTAACCACAGGAACATATTTATGTTTGATAATTTAGAGGAGGGTAGTTAATCTCAGATAGCTTCTTGTACATACTACATACAGATGTATATGTATGTGGTGCAGGACTTAAGGCTGTGAAGATTGCTGCTCACACAGTACACAGAACCCACAGTACCCTGTATCAGTTAAAAACTATAGATGAATTATGTTATCATTTCTAGGAGATAGGATCGTTTAGAGCATGTTTTAGTCCTAATCTTACTGGAACACCTGCTGGGTTGTATTAGCGTTTATGCTAATAAGATCTTATATTTCCTATGGAAGATTGATTTACTCTCAGTGTCCTTTGCTTTTTGTTTTTGTTTTGGGGGTGGTCCTTTTTGCTAACCAATATCAATCTGTTTTCTTTCTCTTTTGATTGTTTCTTAGTTGTATTTTTATTTATTTTTTATTTCTGCCAAAGTTAGGAAGGAGGGGATTTTCTCTGTTTTTTTAATTTTTCTTCGGTCAGAAGAGTGGGAGTTTTCTCATACACACTGTGAATATGCTATGAAGATTCAAACTCGAGGCTATTAGTCTACAAACCCGTCTTTCACTACCTAGACCCCATATTGTTGTTCCATTGGTGGCTGCATTATTGTCTGTTTGTCATTTGGTTTTTTTGTTCTTCTATTGCTTTTCTACATCCAAGGACGTGTCACTCGTCAATGGAAGATGCCCTTCCAAATGGCGAGTCTAATCTCATCTCATATTGACCGAAAAAAAAAAATCTCATCTCATTTGGTCGCATGTACAGGTATGAGTGGAGAATTAAAGATAATTAATTGTGTCGTTGTCAATGAAGAAAATTAATTATTTACGGTGTTGTCAATAAAGAAAAATTATTTGTGTCGTTGTCATATTGTATTAGGTCCATTATTCATCATCGAGGAGGAGAAATATCACATGCAAGTTAGGTGAGCATGACATGTGCCACCCTTGTACTGGCACCATTTAATAACATCATCAACGACCCCTATTATATTAGTTTATAAAGAAAATCGAATTATAGATTACTTAGTATGCATACTATTATATATTACTTAATTTGGAGAGAGAGAGAGCTTCTCTGAGAGGGACTTACGTATCCCAAGGGGTTTGTTCTTAGGTCATCTTCAATTATAAAACGATAAAATTTAGAGTCTGATTGATAATTATTTTTATTTTTATTTTTATTTTTATTTTTTATTTTTTGTGAAGAATGAAAGTGAGAATGAGAGCGGTATTGATTTCTCAAGAAGAGTAAAAACAAAACTTTCTTGTAATAGAGATAACAATGAAAAAAATCAGGATTTTGGCAATGTGAGGCCACTTTCAATTTGGCCTCTACAATCAGCCCCCTCTATCTAACTAGGGATGACAATGGATCAAATCGGGAGTGGGTATATCATTTCCATTCCGTTAAGCATTTTTTCCCCATCTCGCCTTCATACCCAGAATATTTAAATCGAAGACCCCCTCAATAACGAAAAAATATAAATAAAAAAACTATTTGTTGAATGAAAAAAAAAATACTATAAATAGAAGATATGTATCAATTCAATTTTTATTAATTAAAAAAAAAAATTAATACATGTCCAAGACATGATGATCAATATAGAGGTAGCACAACCATCACACATCTTACTAATATATTTAAATGAATATTCTAAACGCGCGTGCATGACAATTAAAAAATAAATTATAATAATACTTATATATATTTATTTAGAAAACAAAATATTGATGTCATACTCCAACTGTAGTTTTTTCCAAGTCCTTAGGGAAATAGTACACTTCGGGCATGTTTACGTATCAGTAATGGAGAAAGTAAGGAATCAGATAATTTAGGAATCGGGGAACTACTGAATCGGTATGGGAAGAATTATTCCCATTAAGCTGTTTACTAAACATACGAAATTAGTAAAGGAATGGGGTTGATTCCCATTGTTATTGTTTACTAATTTTCATGAATCAGAATCCAAATTAATTTGATTACTAAAATGCCCTACACATTTTCACCACATCACATATATAAAATTCACCCAAAACCAAAAGCTATAGGAAAAGGGGTTTTGAATTAATCAGTAAGAGGGAATCCGTTATCAAAGAAAATTATCAGCAATTTATTCTGAACCAAAAGCTAGACAAGCTAACCTGGCTAAGAAATCTTTGATCAAGTGAGATAAAATTCACAAAAGAAGTCACCTAAGGGCTAAGCAGTTGCAAAGAGCACATCCAAAACTAACATAAGCAAATAAAATTCACAAAATAAACTCCAATAAATATTTATCTTTCACCTACGTAACTAGTAAATAATCAAATAATAATAATTTGCATAATCTTCATACGATTAAATACAAAATAGTCAAACTACCAAAAGAAGAGATATATAATCTCCACAAAAGTCATTCACCCATTACTCATCAATCGCAATCACTATAAGCCATGCTCCATAAGATTAAATACATAATCTTTTTTTTCTTCATCAGTCATGGTAAAGAAGACCCTCAGCAAATCGTGCTCTTTGGCTAAAATATTGGTGATACGAAATACTTGCAAAGGAGTTAGGAATTCTATTTTCCTCAATTCACCACCAAGTTTAGCTTGCATATCAGCAAGATCCTTCTCCGTTGAAAGAACATTAACCAAACCTGCAAGTTGAGGTGCCATTCCGGCTACAGCTTCAGCCATAAGTCCAAATTTGTTAGACATTTCATTCAAAGCATTTACCTTCCTACGAGGATTACTTGGACCACTTCCTACGAGCATTTTCCAAACCCAACGCCATCTCTCTTCATTCATATACTACCAACATGGTTAACTATGACAATATCATCAATTTATTTATCCATGATCATACTTTGTTTTGCGATGAATGTGAAGACATAAGATAGAAGAAAAAGAAAAAGGTGGATAGATAGATAGATGGAGTGACTTACATAGTTTCTGCTGCTCCAGGGAGGCTGTGTTGTAACGTTAAGGGTTTGAGTTGTTTGAACTCCTTCTGGCGTGTATTTTTATTTTTTTTAGGGTTTGAGTTATTTTGGAATTATAGTAAAGTGGTAAGGGTATTTTTGGAAGTTAATAAGAGAAAGCAGGAATGGGAATCGTATCGACTAGTCCCCCCTAGTCGATCTGATACCTAGTTTTGAGAGAATGTGATTACGGATTTTGAGGTGGGGCCCACTTATTTTTTCATTCCTGATTGCAAGTAAACGCAGGGGAAGTCAGGAATGGAAATCATTCCCTTTCCTCCCATACCCATTACTGATACGTAAACATGCCCTTCAAGGGTAAGTTTTATGTTCTTTCGTAAATTAGTAGAATTACTTTAGTGGGTCTTATTCGGTTGAAGTGTTGATTAGTGTATTAATCTCGCTTTTCAGATTAGACGGAAGGCAACAATGTTATGAAACTTGACATTCATGGAAGTCTTGGTAGGATATGTCATGATGTTCTTCAGAGCCTACTGTTAAAAAGATTGAAATGAATTTGTAAGAAAAAGAATACAAAATATGCAATACATAAGTTGAGCTTGGCGTGGGCCCGTATCGGCCCGTTTCGTGGCCTGACACAAGCCCATGCCAGTCTTATATGGGCTAGGGTTGTTGACTCAAGCAAGACTTATAATTTTCATAAATGGATGGACTTAGTTTGACTCGTTTATTAATTGTGTCGACTCTAAACCAGCCTGTTCGGTCTGGCATAGCCCTTTTGACATCTTTACTATGCACTCCTCAAGGTCTTAAGTTTGATTCCCCTTACCCTAATATCACTTGTATAAAAAGAAAATAGGAAGAAAAAAAAATGGAGGACTCATAATTTATTACATCCCTTCCCCTTAAAAAAAATATAAATGCTGGGAAAATACGAAGTGCTTTGACCCTTCTTTACTGAATAAATTGTCTTTCAATTTTGGGCTGTAGCCCAATTCCTTCTATATTTTGTGTTTTTTAAAATTTATATTTTTAGTAAAAGTATCATGAATGGGTTTTCAAATTTTTTTCATAATATAAAATGGTTCTTATGTGCTTCATATCTTGCTTGTGGACTTCTTTTTTGTTTTTTTTTTTTTTGGGTCTAACACTACGTGAACTTCATATGATTATTTGTTTTACAAGTCTTGTTTTTTTGTTTTTCGTTTTTTTTAAAAATCATAATAATTTAGTTTAAACTTTTGCTTTATATTTCTTGGTCCCCAAAACTTGAAATCCTATA
Source organism: Prunus persica (assembly GCF_000346465.2). NCBI lineage: Eukaryota > Viridiplantae > Streptophyta > Magnoliopsida > Rosales > Rosaceae > Prunus > Prunus persica. The sequence continues at coordinate 2,381,330 of NC_034016.1, read as the reverse complement.
GTCCATCTACCTATGGGCTTATCCGTATCCTGTTGTTCTGTTCACTCTTTTGGGCTTCTATGAAACGATCTCCAAAAAATAATATATATATATATATATATATATACAGTCCCCTTCTATTGAGGGATCCCTCAAATAATTTTATTTGAGGGACGCCCTTTAGAGTACCCTACAATTCTTTTCCCAATAATCCAAACCATCTATTTTTTAGGTATTCATTCATAGATCATCCTTACAAAAAATTAGACAAATCGGAAACCGTTTCGACATCCAATTGTGTCTTACAAAATCAATGAACACGGTGCTTTAAGAAAAGTACTAAAATTTCAATAACTCAATTGAGTGGTCACATGATATCGGATTCAAGTGATTTTTTGTAGAGATGATCTTTGAATGAGTATCTACAAAATAGACGGTTTGGATTAGTGAAATACAATCCGGAGTGGGGCTTACAAGAGGTGTCCCTCAAATAAGCTTATTTGAGGGATCCCTCAATAGAAGCTCTCTGAAGCCTAACTTGTAAATCCTAACTTGTCGTTTGGGTAATAAACTTTCTGAAGCCCAACATTTCTCAAGTCTCGGTGAAGCTTCTATGATGAAGCTTCTTCGTTCAAGTTCAAATCCATGGCGTGGATATGCCATTTCTAGGGTTTTTGGTGCACTATTCTACTCCACAGAGGTGCTGCCCTCCTCCTCATCATCACCCCCATTTCGGCTTCTGCACAGTAGGATTTGGCAGATTGGAAACCCTAGGGATTCCATTCTGCCAGTGCTCCATCAATGGCGGGTAGAAGGGGGAGACATGAAGCAGCCCAAGCTCCAAGGTTTCATCAGGCTGCTCCGAAGGTATCGTCGCTACGGCCATGCTCTGCAGATTTCAGAGTGGATGAGCGATGAAATGAAGCATGATCTGCATCCTGGAGACATTGCGGTGCGGTTAGATTTGACCTCAAAAGTCCATGGGCTTGAAGAAGCCGAGAGGTATTTTGATAGCATCCCAGAGTCATTAAAAGTGCTTCCTGTGTATGGTGCTCTGCTGTCTTGCTATGCAAAGCATAATTGTTTGGAAAAGGCTGAGAGTGTTTTTGAAAAGATGGAGGAGTTGGGTTTTGTGAAAGGATCGTCGTGTTATAATACAATGTTAAACCTTTATTCTCAAATGGGTAAACATGGAAAGGTAGATATTTTAGTTAAAGAGATGGCAGAGAAAGGCATTGATTATAACGTGAACACATTGAACATTCGGTTATATTCGTATGCAGCCACTTCGGATGTAGACCAAATGGAGAAGCTTTTGATGAAGATGGAAACTGACCCTCTGGTCTCTTTGGACTGGCATGGTTATGCAGCCGCAGCGGATGCATTCTTGAAAGCTGGACAATTGGAGAAGACAGCGGCATTGCTGAGGAAATCGGAGCAATTCATTAACCGTGAAACAAGGAAAATTGGTTATGAACACCTGATGACTTCATATGCTGCTATTGGTAGTAAACACGAGGTTTATCGAATTTGGGAATTGTACAAGAACGTGGTAGGGTTCTACAATAACGGCTATCGGTGTATGTTAAGTTCATTGTTGAAGATGGATGACATTGATGGTGCTGAGAAGATTGTGGAGGAATGGGAATCTGGGAACAAATTCTTTAACATTCAAATACCCCACTTGTTGATCAATGCTTACTGCAGGAAAGGTCTTTTGGAGAAGGCCAAATCATATGTGAAGAAGCTTTCAGAGGGTGGAAAGGAGTGTTGTCGCACATGGGCCCTTTTGGCTACTACATATCATATGAATGATCGGATGGAAGAGGCAGTGGAAACATTGAAAATGGCAGCAAGCTCGGCATCTCGACCAGGATGGAAGTTTGATAATTCCACTTTGGCTGCTTGCTTTGAGTACTTAAAACAGAAGGGAGATGTTGAAAAAGCACATGAATTGCTGATATTATTCAGAGAAAGAGGTCATTTTACAACAGATTTATGTGATAAAATTAGAAATTATATTGGTGGTTGTGCACCCCCAGGTTCTGGAGTTAGGTGAAACGGGAAATCGTATGGAAGGGATTGATGAAGTTCAGGATTGAGGGATGCATGTGATAGTGCAGCTCAACAACGTGGGTAGCACCCAAATATTTAAGTAACATTACAAATCTATGAAGGGTGTTTTTTGCAGCTACGAACCAGAAGGTGAATATCTAGACAATTGCATCCTTTTTTTCCCTTCTTAATGCTTCATGTGACTTGTTAACTGTTATTTACATGTAATTTCTTTGGAGTAAAGTGACTTAAAGCACCGACCAGGGAATGGTTTATGGTGTTAGTAATTAACTATGTATCTAGCTTTCCTATGAACTTTCTCCGATGACAATCTACCGCTGTAATATCTGGAAAAGTAATGTGGAGCTCTCATTTTAAATTGCATAAGCACAAATCCAGATGTTGGCCACAAATAAAGCACAAATCCAGGTATCTCTCTAGGTGCTACAATTGATTAGTACTTTTTCTTGTTGTTTATATGAAGCTGCTGCTGCTGCTTTTTTTTTTTTTTTAAGGGAAGCCTCTCTTATAAGTCTGGTTCAATAATTTCCCTCTTTCAGCCTCTTATAATCTGGGGAATGCAGGCATGACTACTAGCACTCCTTTGGTCCTTTGATCTTATGCTGCAGCAATGAAACAATATTTTCCTCTGGCCTTAGTGAGCATGCTTTGGTAGTCTCACAAGTGGAAGGCTCTTATTGGACTCGACCTCCCTTCATGTCTCAGGAACAATTGGAAAATGGAATTTTAGTGCATAAATTGCTCTAACTCTTCTAGGAGTTTTATCATCTGTGGAAACCTGCTTCAGAGGTCCAGCGTGACCGTCATACTAAAGTTCCTAGGGCTAGGTTCTTGTGATCTGGATATAGTATCCCAAGGACGAGTTTCATTTTGTGGACCAGTCTTAACAAATTGATCACGTTTGAAAGGCTATCATCCACCTCAAATCTCCTAATTTGTGTTTGCCTTGCCATGGATGTCCTGAATCCATTGATCGCTTATTCATTGAATACCCTTATTCTGATGCTCAAGTGTGGTGTAGGAACTCCACTATGTAATGGTCTCTCAGCTTTATTTCTTCATCTGCTTCTTCTTGGAAGGACAAGTGCCTTAGTTTCACAATCTTGAAACTCTTATTGGCTTCCCTCTGTTTCTTGTATTTGGAAGGAGAGAAACAACAAAGTTTTTATGGAAAGATTAGCAATTCATGTACAAATATAAATGCTCCCTCCACAACTGTTTGAGCATGAGATTGTTGGGTCTCAATCTTCGTATTTCTTTCTTTAATTTATGTTTTTCTTTTTTCACCCCACGTAAGGATGTTCTATTTGCTGGTTATCAGTTTTTTTGGGTAAATGTTGTTCTCATTGATGTATTTTTTTTCCTTTTCCTTTTCTTCATGCTTTTATTCTTTCTTTACTAAATACTACGATGAATTCTATGTAAATGCAAAACATTTTTCTCTTAGTTGTACCATTCTAATGGTTTTTTTCACCTGCATCTCTAATGTATGATTTTTCGATAAGGCTTGAGCATTTGTAGTGTGTATGTATATGGACTTTACTTTCATTTTTCACAATTACTTTTCAGACTAAACATGGGATATGATTGATCCCCATGCGATTGGTAATCAAAAGAACTACAAACAACTGAGTCACATTCTACCTGGAGCTTTTACATTTTGGTTTCCTCATTGTAGTCAGAAAATTTGCACTTTTATAAATAAAACCGAGAATCATTTGCAAATTTGGAAAAAAATTTGCTTTAAGAAGAGAATATTGAAGCATGCACAACAAGTCTCATAAAAAAAAGTACGCACAACAAAATGCCTCTCTAAAGCAGAATACAAAAAGCAAAATCTCTTCCGATACGTAAGAGTTTCTGGTATAAGAAGACTATACAGCTAATTATGCTTACAACTTATAGACACTAAACGGCTTGCCCAGTTGACAAAAACCGTTTACCAAAAGGCTGAACTCGATTATTTTAAGAATTTTTAGCCGTTTTACCCCTTGAATTATATAACACATTTCAAACTTAATACTGTCGATTATTTTGTCCTCCAATATAAAAGACTAGGTTTAAAACGCATTATAATTCAGGGATAAAACGGCAGTTTTATTTCAAAGGTTGTAGACGATCCCAAATTGGTCACGCACGGGAATGGAAGAGGGGAAGTAGGGGGCGTTATGGTCTTTGTGATTCAAATTGTAACTCAAAGTTTATATTCTCATTGTTCAACAAACTAGCCATTTTGTTTAAGTTGTTCTATTTTCCGGGATAAGACAAGCATGTTGTTGTTATCTTGCTTAATAATCCCGATTGTTGATGGATTCTTTTGTTATCTGACTGGGTATATTCAATTAGGATTCTAGAACGTTTAAAAAGAATACACCCCCTTAGTCACTTTTTTTTAAAAAAATCTTTCAAAATTGTATACATTCCTAATTGAATACACCTTATTTTACCACGTTTAGGTTTCTTACAATGAGTTGCTTTTGGGTTTATATAATAACCACTGTTTCTATTCAATAATACAATACAATTCTCTCACTTTCAAAGTTCATCAGTAAAGAGTTCTTAATGCATTAACACTCACACACAACGGTCAAAATTTCTCCCAAATTGTCTGTTCAATCAATTAGGGTTTAGGGTTTGATGATGAAGCTTCTTGCCTCAAATCCATGGTGTGGCCATGCCATTTCTAGGGTTTTAGGCGCACTATTATACTCAACAGAGGCCTTGGCCTCCTCCACCATCTCCTCCTTACCCCCATTTCAGTCCCTGTACCGTAGGATTTTGTCGGTTGGAAATCGAAATCCTAGTGTTTCTGTTGTGCCGATGCTCGATTAGTGGGTCAAAGAAGGGAGAGTGTTAGGCAGCCCCAACGTTCTTGACAGTAAAGGCCAATCAATGCAGTTTTCTGTTATAGTTGTTAATGCCTATAATTGCATAATTATCTGTTACGATTATGCTGTAAACATATTGGGGTCGTTTGGTACGGAGGACTGTCATGGACTGGATTAAGTATTGGTACTGTTTTGGATTGGCTTGGCCTGGCATAAGTTGGATAACACTTGTACAACGTTTAGTGTATGTTTAATTGGACTAGGACAATTTTTATTTTTTTTTTGAAAAGTAAGATTTTTTAATATATTTTTTACTTTTCTTCTCTCTTCATCTCTTTCTTCCTCTCTGCATCTCGTTTTTTCATTTTTGGACGAACCTCTCTGCATCTCTTTCTTCTTCTTCCCCTCTATATCTCTTTTATCTTCTTCTTCTCCATTTTCTCTCCTCTTCTTTTGTCTAGTTTTCTTTTCTTTTCTTTTCAAAAAATTTCTCCCATCTTCTCTGTTTTTTTCTAAAATTTTCTCTCCTCTTCTTCTCCATTTTCTTTCCTCTTCTCCTCCATTTTCTTTCTTCTTCTCTATTTTTTTCGAAAAATTTCTCTCATCTCTTCTTCTCCATTTTCTCTCCTCTTCTCTGTTTTGATTTTAGAAAATTTTTTGTTCACTCCTCTTCCTCTTCTATTCTGTCATCTCCTTCTTGGGTGGCTGTGGCTGATGGTCGTGGCTGGTGGTCGTGGCGGGTGGTCGTATTTGGTGGTTGGGGATGGTGGTTGTGGGCTTGGTTGGTCTTTGGTTGTGGGGTGATTGGGTGTGGTTGCTAGTTGCTTAGGTCGTCGGGACCTCATCTCCATACGGGTTTAGCTATGAACACCTAAGGAGGTGTTTTTGGTGGGCCCAGTATTAGTTAGGCCCTGTTTGGGATTGCTTTTTTCGCCAAAAACCTGTTTCACTTTAAAGTTAAGCAGTTTAAGGTGTTTGGTAAAAATAAAATATCCCAATTATTTTAAAAGCAATGGCCTTTTAACAGCAGCTTTTAAAAGCAGGCTCTGGGTTGCTTTTCAAAGCTGCTTTCAAAAGAAGCAGAAATGAACATTTAATGAATTTTTTTAATTCCAAAATACAATCATTCATTTTAAAAAATAACACCACCTCTACTTTCACATCCAACTCCACCACTTGCACCACCACATTCACAACTCCACAACCACCG
>NC_034016.1:2254070-2375137 GCF_000346465.2 Prunus persica | reverse complement strand
CCAACTCCACCTTCATCACCACCACCACCTCCACTCCATCACTACCACTACCACTACCATCACATGATTAGTACATAACACTTTTAACATCGTGTCTATTTTAGTCATTATTCACAATTACAACAATTTTATATTAAAATTTACCAAACGGTTTTGACATTACTTTTTGCACTAACAGCACTTTAAAAATATTGTTTATCAAACATGGAATTGTTTTACTTTACAGCTAATTATTTTCAAAGCACAGCATAAACAACTTTTTTTAAAAGTGACAGCAATCCCAAACTGAGCCTTAATCCCATTTAAAATTAGAGCAGGGTGAAACAAACATGGAATAAAACTTTAGCAGCCAATCCAAGCTTGCACGGTGTAACAAACACGCCCATCCTACACCACTAACAAACATGTATAAAACCCATGTAACAGTGCTTATTTGAAACATGAAAAGAATCTGTTTCTACATGGTATCTAGAGCCTCCATTTTTCTTTAAAAAATTTCTGCTTCCCTTCCCTTCAATGGCCTCCTCCGCCTCCTCCTCCTCCTCATCTTCCTCCTCCCTCTTGGCTGGTATTCTCTCCTTCCCCAATTTCTCTACTCTTATCTCCACCAAACTCTCGGAAACCAATTACCTTCTCCGGGAAAGTCAAGTCCAACCTTATCTTATTGGCCAAAAATTTTGGCGATTCATTGATGGTTCTCACCCATGCCCCCCTACTGTTCTCACCCCCACCAAAAAAGCTGTTGATGCTGCTCTGGAACCCGTGGTCCTCTCTCCCAACCCAGAATATCTTACCTGGTATCAAACCGCTTAATCTCTTATCAGTATTCTTCGTTCCACTCTCACCGAGCCGGTCCTTGCTCAAGTTGTTGGTCTCACCACTTCACAGGCAGTTTGGGACTGTCTTCGTCAAAACTTTTCTCAACAATCTCTTGCTAATGCCACCCATCTCAAATTTCAACTTCTCTCCATCACCAAAGGGACTAAGCCAATTTCTGAATATCATGCTCTTGCCAAGAGCTTATCTGATCAATTGGCAGCCATACGTGCCTCGGTTTCCTCTGATGATTTGGTCAGCTATGTGATTCGTGGCCTGGGCCCCGACTACGCCATGCTCATCACCGCTATCATGCAATTCCCCCCATTACCCAATTTTGCTGATCTCCGTGCTCATCTCCTAGCCTTTGAAGCCCAACAATCTCTCACCGCTCTTATGGCTCCTCAGCCAACGCCGCAAGCATTTTACACTGCTCAACCCCAGTCTCACCGTTCCAGCCATCCACGTGGCCCCCGTGGCACCCGCCATAGTTCCCAGTCTCCTCGCTTCGGTCCCTCCTCTGGTGGGTCCACTCGTGCCTCTTTTCCAGGCTCCAGTCAATCCCCTCACTGACCATACCGTCCCTCCCAACCCAACTCTAGCGTCTTGGGGCCTCCTCCAACATCGCGTCCTCTTCAATGTTGGTCTTGCCAACAATTTGGCCATATTGCTGCTCGATGCCCCATGTCTACCCGTGATGCTGCCTTCTCGCCTCCTTTTGCTGGCATGCACATCTCTCAACCCTCTGATCCTAATTGGTACTTAGACTCCGGTGCCACAAATCACATGACTAATGACGCTCGCATGCTCACAAATGTCTCCACCACTTCTGATCAGGTTCTCATTGGTAACGGTGCCTCCCTTCCCATTACTCATTCTGGTAATGTCAAATTTTCCTCTAGCGCAATCAGAGATCAAAGATTTCATCAAGCAGCTCCGTAATTCCCGTCGCCATAGCCAAGCACTCGAGGTTTCAGAATGGATGAGTGATGTGATGAAGCACGATCTGTCTCCCGGAGATAGCATCCCATACCCATGTAGAGTAGTGTATGGTTCTCTCTTATACTGCTATACACGTCGTAAATCTGGGTTTTGCGAAAGGATTTTCGGATTATAATGCAATGGTATCCCTCTATTTTCGAACGGGTGAATATGAAAAACTACACGTTCTAGTCGAAGAGATGGAAGAATAAAAACTTTGGTTATGACATTCAAACATTGAAACTTAGGATGTTATCGTATGCAGCCACTGGTGACTTCGACCAAATGGAAAAGCTTTTGGTGAAGATGGAAGCTGATCCTCTGGTCACCATGGACTGGCGTGGTTATTTTGTTGCAGCGAAAGCGTGCTTGAAGGCTGGACTGTTGGAGAGGACACGACATTCTGAGGAGATCGGAGCAACTGATTGACAATGACACAAGGAAAATTGGTTATGAACGCCTGATGACTTCATATGCTGTTATTGGTAATAAAGATGAGGTGTTTCGGATTTGGGATTTGCACAAAAACACCGTAGGATTCTACAGCAATGGGTATCGATGTATGGTGAGTTCGTTAATGAAGCTGGGTGACATTGACGGCGCTGAGAAGATTGTGCAGGAATGGGAATCTGGGGTCAAATTCTATGACATTAGAATACCCAACTTGCTGGTCACTGCTTACTGCAGGCAAGGTCTGTTTGAGAAGGCCAAATCATATGTAGAGAAGCTTATGGAGAGCGGAAAGGGGAATGCAAGCGCATTTCTTATTTTGGCTACGGAATATCATATGAATGGTCACATGGGAGAGGCAGTGGAAGCAATGAAAAACGCAGCAAAAATGTCAAGTCGACCAGGACGGAAGTTTAACCATTCGACTTTGTACGCATGTCTTAAGTACTTGAAAGAGAAGGGAGATATGAAATCAGCACATGAGATTTTGAGATTATTGAGAAAAAAGGGTTATTTACCAACAGGTTCGTGCGATAAGTTGGAAAATTATGTTGATGGTGGCCAACCCCAGGTTTGAAGTCCTTGATAAGGTGAAAGGGGAAATCATATGGTAGGGATTAATAAAGTTCAGGATGAAGGGAGGGACACATGTAAAAGTGGAGCTTAACAATGTGGGTAGACTGGTAGCAGCTCAAAAGCTATGTAAATGTACGAAAGGTATTTTGTTCTATCTAAGAGCTTCAGATGACTTGGTAGCTACTAGTTATGCTTCAGTAAATACATGGTTAGAAAAATGGAAACAGAGGGCTTCCAGCTTAATCTAAATTTTGTCAATCAAGCATTTACATGTGATTTGGTTTTGGGGAAAGATGCTATACAAGCGGCAAAGTCATTGTTTGAAACATTGTGATGTTGTTAGTAACTATGTATCTGACATGCCTATGAACTCTCTCAGATGGTAATGTTCCACTATAATATCTGTCTTATTTGCAACAATTAACAAGTGCTTCTTGTTGCTTTTAAGCATCTCAACCCTAATCTCAAAAGACATCAGACCAGAAAACAAAAATTCTCAAAAGACAAAAAAAAAGGGGAAAGCACAAAGAATCTAGATAAGCAAGCCGCCCAGTGGGAATCTATCATGGCACATTGTGATCAGTATCCCCAGTTGTTCTTTACTTCGTTTTTGTTAATCCACTTGGTTTGAACTAATATTGTTTGTATTTTTGCTCGGCAAAATACAAGCGGCAATATCTAATACTTTTCTTAATAAAATATGGAGATTTTGTAAGACAAGCAAGCCGCCGGCAATGAAATTGTCACTATCTGCCACAATTGAAGACTAATGCGGTTAAGCATCCACTGACAAGTGACTACTATAGGAAATTGGTTTATTAGCACCAAAGCAGATTAAAAAAATCAGCCTAATAATAGAAACACATAAGAAAAACAGAGGGCTCCTAGAAATGCCAGCAGAGGAAAAATGTCAAACAAGAACATACATAAGCTTTCACGTATGTAATTAAATAATGATTGATTAAGCGCTAACGTTAATTACAAAGCCGTCGAATGAGATGATGGTTTTAGTACAAGTAATGGCAGTCATGTTTAGTTACTTCCAGAATTATTTCAAGTGTGCCTTTTATTATATTTTAAAGTCAAAAGACTCATATGATCGTTTGATAACTTTTGGTTAGCCAACTTGCAATGGAGCTGTTCATCTTAGTCATCTTGGCACTGGTATTAATTTTTGTTTTGTCAGCTTTCTTTGTGCTGCACTCTTGGACTTCATCACCAAAGAGCTTGGTGGACATCCCAGGTAGCTTGGGTTGGCCAATTGTGGGAGAAAGCTTCTCATTTATATCAGAGTTTTCAAGTCCATCTGGTATTTACAGCTTCGTGAACAAGAGGCAGCAGAGGTAATCAGTTAAATCAAAATCTGCCCCCGCATCTGCTTTTGACTTTTGCATTAAAAAATGAATTTCCAAATTTTCCAAAAGATATCTATTGTGATCTTTCAATATTGAGCTTAGTAATTTATTTTTTAGGTATGGGAAAGTGTTCAAGACTAGTGTGTTGGGTAGATTCACTGTGTTCATGACTGGGAGGGAAGCAAGCAAGATGTTGTTAGCAGGAAAAGATGGGATGGTGAGCTTAAACCTCTTCTACACAGGGCAGCAGGTGCTAGGGCCTACCAGCTTGCTCCAAACCACTGGAGAAGAACACAAGCGGCTTAGACGGTTGATTGCAGAGCCCCTATCAGTTGATGGCCTTAAAAAATATTTTAAGTTTATCAATACTCTTGCAATTGAGACATTAGAACAGTGGCCCGGACGAACAGTTTTGGTTCTTGAAGAAGCTTCTACAGTTTAGTATTGGTTACCAAGTCAAGTAGAACATTTCTTAATCTTCACTGTAACACTGTTTCCAGGGAAACAACTTAATATTCTAATGTTTTTGCAGTTCACTCTCAAAGTTATCGGCAACATGATAATGAGCTTGGAGCCTGCTGGTGAAGAGCAGGAGAAGTTTAGATCCAATTTTAAACTCATCTCTTCCTCCTTTGCATCCTTGCCATTTAAAATCCCGGGAACAGCTTTCCATCTTGGTATTCAGGTATCACTTCTTCATAGCTCATCAGTTTGGAACAGTAATGAATACACACATTTTTCTTCTTCAAATGTTGTATGGATAGTGTTGGAATTTATCTCTGATACTTTCGTTCTATCTTATCAGGCTCGAGATAGGATGTATGCAATGTTGGACTCAGTCATTTCTAAAAGGAGAAGTGGAGGAGGCTTCCAAAAAGATTTCTTAGAATCACTGATAATGAAACATAGCAAAGCAGCAGGGGATGAAGATGATAAAGATAAACTCACTGATAAACAATTGAAGGACAACATATTAACTCTGTTGGTTGCAGGTCATGATACTACGACTGCTGCTCTCACATGGCTTATTAAATTCCTTGGAGAAAACCCTTCTGTTCTGGAACAACTAAGAGTAATGTATCTAGCCACCAAGGCAAAGTTTTCATTGATATTTGATTTCCACAGAGGACTAAAATATAAAAAGTGTCGAACTTACAGGATGAGCATCAACAAATTCAATCAAACCGAGAAAATGGAGCAAATCTAACATGGGATGAAGTTAACAACATGCCATACACCGCCAAAGTAATCAGCTCATTAATCTTTAAAGCTCTTCTGTTATAACTTATCAGCTGACAACTGATATCTAGAGTGTTGAATCTCAGGTAATCAATGAAACTCTTAGAAGAGCCACTATATTACCTTGGAATTCAAGAAAAGCTGCCCAGAATTTCGAGATTGATGGTACGACACTTTGTCTCCAAAAAAGAGATAACAAAAGCCAACATTTACTGCACAAGTGTGACTACATGGTTCTAACTCATTTTCCACATTACAGGATACAAAATAGAGAAAGGCTGGTCTGTTAACTTGGATGTTGTCTCCATTCACCATGACCCAGAAATCTTTCCCAATCCTCAAAAGTTTGATCCCTCCAGGTTTGATGTAAGCTATTTTCATATCAGCAATTTGCAGTTGATATATGTAGCTTCCTGAAACCATTGTATTGTTAAATAATTGTTAAAAAAAATGCAGGCACCCCTAAAGCCTTTTAGCTTCCTTGGATTTGGTAGCGGACAGCGAATGTGCCCCGGAATCAACCTGGCCAAGCTCGAAATCTCAGTATTCATTCATCACCTGGTCTGCAGATACAAGTAAGATGAAGAATGACATCTTTCAGTTTAAAATATTAAAATCATATATAAAAAATTAACAGCTATAAGCATAAGTCAAATAGAAACTGTGCAGCGTAATCGAACGTATAGAGAAAACATATGATTTGTCCAATTTTTCATGCAGTTGGAAATGGTTGAGATGGATAGGATAACTTTAACCATCTGAGCTGAATTTTCAGAGAACTTTTATTCTGATTCTGGATTTAATCACTGTTACAGGTGGATCCCTCTGGAGAAAGACGACTCAGTCCAGCCAACTCTTGTAAGGATGCCGAAAAACAAGTATCCGATTGTAGTTGAGTCACTTTGAGACATTTACGTTAAAGAAAATCCCAAGGCACTGATAAGAATAATCCTAAGCTTGTCTTTGTGTAATTTTGCTGCTTCTTGGTATTGGGCACGTCTTGCTCAAATGGTACAAGTTGTCTACTTCTATCATGGATGCATAAGATCGATCTGTTTCAACTTACCCAAGTAGTGTACAAGAATACTACATAAAAATGAGAGAAGAATCTAGATTCTACTCACATTTTGCATCTATTTATAACCGTAAAAGCAACCATTTTCGTCCTAGTTGTCAACAAATAAAGACCGAATGGTCTTCAATTAATACATCACCTTTTTTGTTTTTATTTTTATTTTAAATTACACTAAATTAATCAAATATGCAAAGAGGAAGATTCGACTTGGGTGTAAAGAGAACGACCTCACTATCCTGACCAACTGGTCTAACACACATGCATATTTTGTTGTAGCCAAGTCTATACCATACATACAAAGTCTTAATTTTGTTGCATCAACATTAATTCATGGGTCCCATTACATGATATTATTATCAACTTCCAACGGGATCACCCTTTTGCAACAAATGATTCATGTCTTATCAAGTTTCTGCTATATGGCAATGTCTCCTCAAACGCTGAGCCTCTTTCAAAGTGAGGCAGAATGATGATTTTAGAGTCTCCAGGAATCATCAAGAGAAATCAATTTTTGGTATACATCAAGAAAATTTTAGAGTGAAAATAAACTGCGCCCTCTTGCTGGCAGTGTTACAGACAACCTTTAAATAAAACAAAAGAAAAATAGCAATAGAGATTCAACCTCATATTAGATTTGAAGGCCATTAGCTATTTAGGTTATAGTTGAGTAGGATGCTAAAATTAATCTGAGATATGGCAAAGGCATTTGGAAATTATGTTCCAGTTTATTGGTCTGTTTTCAGAGCAGTGTGTTAGGGCCTTTCAGCACAGTTGTATGACAAAACAAAAACTTGCATCTGATGCATCAAGTAATAGTTGAACCACCATAAAAGCAGTCCACTGATACAGGAATTTTCACAAGAGTTCACAAGAACCAGGGGAGAAAACCCATTGAAACAAAACTAGAACCTACAAAAAGCTGCAGGAATAAATAAAACTACCGTACAAAAAGCTCAGTGCGAAAAAATGAATCACTTGTGCTGCCCACAAGCACAATTCTCAGTTCCTACATCAGCTGCAATACAGGGAGGCTGAACTTTCTCATCATTGTACCAAGTTGAGCGTTTTTCAACTAGTTCATTCAAGAAATCATCCAATTTATCGATGTTGACGCTTGGCATCACCACGACATGGGCAATATTTCCTTGGCAAGCCAACTGCCACCTGCGAACAAACTCCTCGTCCTTCGGCCGCTCAAACACAACTGTGCTACTTAGCTCATTCAGCATGGCACTGATCCCAGCATCACGAAGGCGGTCCTTCAAGTAGTGAGCATTTCTAAGACATTTCTGGACTTCTTTTTGGAACCCTTTGTAACCTTTTTTGTTGAGGGTGTACCATAGGAAGATAGGAGCATGGCCATTCCGGCTTCCCATGATTGTGGCATCCCTTGACGCAAGGTACTCTACATTCCTTGAAAGGGCATTAATGTGCTCCAGCCTTGTTATCTGAACACCACAAGGCATTGGACACCCTACAAACTTGTGACCAGAAACACTGACGCTTCCAATGGGCTTCTTGAAAGTAACTTTTGGTGCCTGGTTACCACCAAATATAGTCAGAAAGGGGGAAAAAAAGATATCCTTCACACAAAATACATGTGCAGATTATAATGAAGAAGCAACACCAAATATTACCACAGCTATTTCACAATAGCTTTTACAAATATAAGCTCACTCTAATCCCATTCTTATACCAACAGAGTTGGGACCAAACTTCTCCAAGGTTATTCATCTTCGAGTAAATTAATATTGTCAAACAAAGATAGTAGTTTATGCTCATTTACTATACTATCCAATAACAGATATCAGTATCATTCATTTAGCCCAACTTTGAAGGAAATATTATAAACTATTTTTGTCACGATGAAATATTAGTGCCAAATCCACCCTCTCATCCAGAAAGGCTGAAAGCAGAACAATCCAATGAGCAGGCTTTTGTATAGGGTTAAATATAAGAAACAAATAACATCCACGACAAAATTGCAGTGGGAAAACTCTTGATACGAAATTCACAAAATTTTGGAACCAAAGGAGTTTATTTTATTTTTATTTTTTTGGTCTGAACCAAAGGAGTTAAATGGGCACAAGGTATAAGAGACAGATTCCTATCCACAACAACTACAAGAGTTGAAATGAGATGACATACACGTTTGACAAAAGGCATCATGAGTCCAAATAATGCTCCGTCGCAGTGAATGTAGAACCGGTCTTGCTTGAATCCACATTCTTCAAGGGTTTGTATGACAAGATCCAGGTCATCAACAGCTCCTTTGACAGTTGTTCCTGCAGTTCAAGCAATTCAGTATATCAACCAACCAAACAAAATCACAAGGAGCCTATAATATATGGATGAATTCAGTTTGTATCAATGTCTCTCTTAACTCTTACACATACCTATATTAACATTGATGATGGCTGGTTTATCCTTGTTAAGAACAAGCTTAGCTCTGAAATCCTTACAATCAATCTCACCAGAGATCAGACAATCAACCTTTACGCATTCCATTCTATACATTCTCGCTGCTTTAAATATCGAATAGTGCGACTCTCGAGAAGCATACAGAATCCCATCTGGAAATACTTCTCTCCTGCAAGAACGCAAATGAATTGTACATCAAATCGAATTGTTTTAGTTTAATGTGCTAAAGAATGAAGAATAAATTCACACGAATAATTAATCAAACACTTGACGTACCCAACTAAAACTCCATGAAGATTTCCTTCTGTACCACAATTGGTAATGTATCCCCAATAGTCGCTCTTCTCAATCTCCCACAACCGAGCGAACCAATCTAGAACACCCACTTCGAACTGTCTCGAATGGACTCCATAGTTGCTTTCGATAAACGGATCCCCCAAATTGTTGATGGAGAAATGCTGCAACTGCGTTAAAGCACCATAATCGAAGTCCAAATTGTAAGGATAACCTGCATTTCCAAGCAAAACCCACAATTTAGATTCAAGATTCTTGCTTGGATTTCAAAGCACTGCAATAAAAAATCACAGAAATGAAAAGTACCCAAATGGTGCTTGGTCCTTTCGACGAGGGTCTTGCGGTAGCGAGCAAGAACGCTAGCCATGTAGGCGTCTTTATCGCCGGTGAACTCGTCGTTGGCTTCGGGCTCCGTCACGGCCAGGCACGTGGTATGCACGTTCCTGCCAAGCACCATCGGTTTCTCTAGGCTGCCTTTGAGATCTTCGGCCAACTTTCCGATAAGATCGCAGTTAACGTCGCTGGTTACGACCGTAGGCAGAGGCTCTGCAACCACAGCCGTCGGATCGAAATCCTCCAATAGCAAGTCCATCGCCACGGCCTCATTCTTGCGATCCATGAAACTTGTAAAGTTGAAAGTTGAAACCCCAAAAAAAAAACAGAAATTAAAATGTAATCGAAAGTAGGGAGAGTTGAAGCAGCAGAACGAGAAAAGAGAGAGTTGTCTTGTGAGGAGAAAGAAGAGGGTGGAGCCTTGGTTTTATTTATACTCTCATTTTCTTTTGACCAAAACAAAAAAATCTCATTTCTCATTTCTAAATGGATCTGTGAGTCTGTGAGAATGCCAACCTGTCATGAAAATTAAAATCGTGGCAATATATTTTTATTTTTCGGGTTGGTAATTAAATTTGATTTTTTATTTTTTGTGATATCAGCAGATTTGGCGACGCATGTAATAATCAGTCAAAACTCTATAAGCACTTTTGGTTTGTTTAATTAATTTTGATTAGCAACTAGATACACACATTGATGCGTGTGGAAAATGTTGGAAGTTACATGTGGTATGCATGTGCCTGTGGCATATCACGTGAATGGTAGGTAGAAGAGGATATCGGGTGAATAAGTAACTGTTTTTAATTAGGGATGACAATTTTTAATTAGGGATGACAACGAGCCAAATTAGGGTCGAGTATGGCAATACCATTCCTATTCCAGTTCTCGCTCCCTATCACTGATAAAAAAAATTAGGAATCCTCGTTCCCGTCTCCATCGAGGGACTACCTCCCAAACCCGTCCCGAATCTCCAATTTTTTTTATTTAAAAATATATTTATCCTACATAATAACACTTAAATTTTCTCTTAAATTATCATTCAACTTAATTACATTCAATTGAATTATAAAATTTAACTCAACAACTCAAAATAATCTCAATTCAATTTGAAACAACTAAATAAATTTTATATTATATAGTTATTGATTATATTATATCATAATCATACATGGTTATATTATATATTAATTAAAAATAAATGTATTACTTATCGGGGCGAGTATAGGGATAAGGATGATAATACCATTTCCGGCCCGTCCCCAACTGGGGATTTTTACAATTCGGGGATCCCTGTACCCACTCCTAATCTCCCTCCATTAGAGTAGGGAATTCGATGGGAACCCGGTCCGATGGAGATTTAAGTCATCCCTAAATTTGGATGTGTGTGATAAAATGAAACTAGGAAATACTTATGTAGGAAATACGTACATTAATAAGTGTTTCTACTAGTAGTGCTTTATTAGAAGTATAATAAATTATTTATTAAATATTTAAGCACTTTCTAAAAGAGTACTAGAAAATACTTCACGGAAAAGCATTTTTAATTATTTATGTCAAATATTGCCATAAATAATTTTGGTGATCTAGAAACGTTTTTAGCCATCCCAAAAACACTTGTAAACAGGTCTTTAAGCTACTTTGATATGTCGACTACTTTTATCAAAGAATAAGAAAAGATATTTTGAATTTAAAACGTAAATAGCTTCCATTACTACATGTACATGCACATCCTTTTCGGATACTCACTGTAATTACCTAATGTAATAAGGATATAGTTGATAATTTGCATTTTGCAATGGACAAAGAGCTCCTTTTCTTTTTGCTGAATATGGATAACTGATTATGTTTTGAAATCCATGTTTTGACAAAATTGATAGTGGATGATATTTGTTCCTTCTGTTTACTACAAGACATCAAAATCATGACTATGAGATCGGAAACCATTTTTCTTTGGAAAGAGAAGGAAGGTCATTTTTCACTAATATGACAGGTTATCCATATTAGTACTTTTGTTTTTGGAACAAATAGAATTTCATTAACATGGGGGCAAGTACGAGAGATCTCTTGCATATTCCAAGTGGAGGTTCTTGCATATAATAAATATGAAAAAATAAAACACAGCAAGACAGTGAGTAATAAACAATACAAAATTTAGCTCAACTTACTTATAGTTGAAGGATAAAGGATCAGTAAGACTCCTCGCAGCACCAATGCTTCAGAAAGATCATGATAGAACAACAAGTTATGCACTAACAGGGAACCATAAGCACCAAAAGTGAAGGGCCTTATCGCTCGACATCTACCTAGTCAGAGAAAGCCAAAATACCTTCAGTCAGTGACGAATCTATAAATTTTTCAAAGAATGAGCAATATTTAAAAGTTAAAAAAAAAAACAACAATAATTAAAAATAAACGTCGAATTCTCTAAACAATGTCGTCTTATTTTACAAGACGACAATTTATCATAAAAGTATTGTACAATAGAGTGTAAAAGTGTTGGAGTAGCCAAGTTCTAAACCCTGTACAAATACAGAGAGAGCCAAAAAAAATATACCTATCATTAAATAAATAAATAAACACACACACATTCAATCAAGGCTTTAAGACTTCAAGTTTCAAAGCAAGGGATGGTCATCATGGTCCACTGTCCATAATTAAGTTGGCAAGGGATGGTCATCACGGTCCACCCTCTTTCAAGTTTGAACGCAAGGTTGTTTCCGTCCATAATTAAGTTGGCAACTAATTTTGTTTTGTGGAGTTTTTGTAGAAATGTCACTTGAACTTATACATTAGTTTTAAAGGTATTTTAGTATTTTTCATATGTAAACAAATTTTTTTAATTTATTATTTATATATAAAGCTATGTAAACCCTCTTTTTATAGGACAATGCTTTCATATCTTTTAACCCAAGCCCTTTGGCTGGTTTTAAGTTTAACGCAAGCCTCCCCAACCATCACACGGGAGTCTCTCTCCCACCGAAAAACTCCTCCTTCTGTCCACCAAAAAAATTCCTCAAGACACCCACCCATAGCCAACCCGACCAATATACCATTGTAAAGGGCAATGGATATCGACGACACGGCGAGTCTCTAATTTCTCCATCTCTTATTTCTTTCTTTCTCTCTCTTCACGCTGAAAACAATGAATATCAATGACACTACACCCAGTTCGAAGCCTCGCATTTCTCACCAAAAAAGTCTTATTTTTATTATATAAAAAAAGAGGGTTTACATATTGGAAATGTTAACAGAGGTAGAAGATGAAAAAGAGTCAAGACTAAAATAACACATGATTCCATTTTAATAGACTAACATTTAACTATTAGTCAAACTATTAGCAGTGTCATGTCATCTAACTATTAGTCAAATTAGAAAGACTAAAATACTTTTATAATAGATGGAAAATTGAATGATATTAAAGTCAGATAAAAAATTATAGATTTTAAAAATTTAAGATGATATTTCTCTTAATTTTTTTTTAAAATAACAAATTAAAACTGATGTATACGTTCAAATGACATTTTTACAAAAATCCCTTCATAGCACACGGAATAATACAGCAATACTTACAATGAAAGAAAGGCCAACACTAAGACTATATCTTTGATGCTCTGTTTTTGTTGAGAGAATGGGGTACAAATTCCATCTGACTCTTCTGTGCCGTTGACTCTGCAGCACTCTCGAATCCGATTCAAAGTCTCCATTTGCATTCCTGATAACCAATGGTTCAGATTTTGCCGGCTTCTTTCGATGGCTAAAACTGGTTGAGAGGGTGTGGCGTCAAAGACACAGGAAAAAGAAAAAGCTTGCAAATTTCCTACAATCCATGCATGCAAAAAGGTTCCTCTTGCGAATAAATTGGAAAGATTCCATCCGACAAAACCCAAAAAAACATGTTTGCTTCAAAAAGATAAACTTCATACTTTCAAAAAACAAAGTGTAAATTACATGGTTGTCAAATCAAAAAATGTGGACCAGATGGTGGTTGTAACTGGTAACTTGTATTGTGGAGAGGATAGTGGTGGCTGTTTTTTTAAAATTTTATTTTTTTATTTATTTAAAATTTTAATTCTTATATAAAAGAAATTTACTTTTCATTAATTAAGGCTCTTAAAATTTTTTATTTTCTTTTTATTGTTAATTTTCCTTTAATTGTTTTAAAAGATTAAGAATATTTTATTATGTTTTGTCAAAAAGTATTTTACTATGTTTTTAGTTTATATAAAGGTGGGTTCTACTTTGCTTTAACATCCACTCAAATTGGTGGGTAAATAGTTCATGTGTATGAAATTACTTAAATACTCATGTCACGTCATCAATTTTGATAGACTTTTGAATGTAGCTAACAACAAGGGGCAACGTCAAATATCAAACTTTGATCAAGGGTCAAAGTGGATCGCTTTAACTTATAGTCAAAATAAAATTCAATAATAGATTCAAAAGACACTATTGTAAATAAGCTTAATTTTTATTGAAAAAAAAGAATCTTTATGAAATTTTTACTAAAGATTGACAAGTAAATTTCTTAACACTTGGTACATCAAGTACTTTTTGTGGATATAATTCATACTACCACATAATATTACAAATTCTCATGTTATAATATGGTGAACGACTAATTAATATGTTACGATCAAAATATAATTTAAAAAATTGAATACATTCGTATAATATGAGTAACACGGCAAAAAAAAAAAGAACTCTAAAAATGTTTTTTTTATTTTTTATTTTGTGTTTTGCTAGATCAATTATGTACGAAATTGTCATTATTAATGGGTAGGTGTGCCAACTCAGTTGATTGGAAAACGACGCCGTGGTAGAATCAGTGATAGGATGGGGCCCATTGTTGGCAAATGAATATTCAACAAAGATAGAACCACGTGGCACCAACTTGAATCTATCTCTCGTCGTGTAGTGGAGGAGATTTTTTTGGGTTATGTGGCTGGCTATTCTTAAGAATATGAAGAGATTTGATTTGCTCCCCACGTGATTTGCTAAGGCTTGGTCGATTCAATCCGGAAACGAATCCGTGATGGTCACGTGGGCATTGGGCATTGGTCCATTAAAAAAAAAGGATTAAAAACAAACAAAACAATGCCCAAAGAGACCAAGGTCCAAAACAGGCCCAAAACAAAACCAGATCCCCAATAGCAGTCAGTGCAGCAAATAGGAAAACATATTACGACCAGACCAGGGCAAACCGAGGTGGTACGAAACATATTATGAGTCAGAGCATATTTCAATTTTGTGTGTGTGCATGTCTTGGGATGGGAATCGTTAAGTAAATTTGGTAGAGAGAGGAATAGCTGAGCTGTCCAGGAACCTTTTAAAGTCTAAATGATTAATCATGTCTTGGTACGTACTCTAATTCAAGTTTGAGTAGTTATAATTTTGTAGGTTTCTTGAATGGTTTGAATACCAAATTTTGACCTATTTGAACAAAAATCATGTGACATGTTGTGAAGCTTAAAAGGTCTTTGGTAAAGCAGTGGTGTTGAGTTCGTGTATATTCTCATTCTAATGAATAATAAAAGGAGGCAAAAAATTTCAAAAATAAAAAGAAGGGGTACAAATGATAGACAACTCTCTAATATGCTACGTTGATATTTAATTTATATTACGTGTGGTGTGGATCTGGTTGGGTTCGATCTGATTTCCTTTTTGCATTAGAACTAAAATTAGAACTTACACACCGTTTGGTTCGATTCAGTTTTTATAAAAAGTGTCTAGAAAATTTGGCTCGATTTTTGATTTGGAAAGAGAAAAATATAATGATGTGAAGAAGAAAGAAATAGGACTTACAGAAAAAAAAAAAATTGGAAGAAGAGAAAAATATGTATATAAAGGATAAAATAAAAGAGAGAAAGAGGTAGAAGAAGTAAAGAGGAAATGAAATATAAAGAAATAGGTGGAAATGAGAGAAAGATAGAAGTGCAACAAGAACAAATATAAGAGTAGTTATACATGCACCCGAAATCCCATATTCAAATTTCCCCTTCCCAATATAATTTGAATTAGAAGAAAAAAAAAAAAAGCGACTGAGTTCATAAATAAAAACTAAATGGGAACTCAGTCAACTTGGTGAACATCTTGTGAAGCTAAGCACCATCTGAATTAAAATGATTCATGACCATCTTATACCATATGAATAAAACTGATTCATAACCATCTTACTTTTTACATTTTCAAGATACCCAAATCTGTTTTAAGGCCTAAAAGAAAACAAACTAAAAATCACCCTTAGCTAGGCTACAGTCACAATAAGGCCCAAAACTACATCTACCAGCTAACCCCAAAAACGTAGAATTCTGTAGTGAGTGCCATATTGAAATTGGTACTTAGGTGAAAGGAGCAAAAATAAACTCTAATATAGCATACCACAAATTAGATCAATAAAGTAATCCCACTAAATATATGGCCAGTCAACAACTAGTCATAAATCTAAGAACACACAATAGAAAACATATCCATTCAACAATCAATTCTCAAATCTTGGCAAAATTTAGAAGATAACTAAGTGACAATCTAATAACTCAGAAAGACTCGTCAATTAGTCATCCCCTATCCTAGCAACAATTAAAGTGATTGATGTGTGAATATTCATCAACATTTCGAAGATAATAAATATAGTATGACTAATCATAAAATCAAGAACATCACACTAGAAATGTTCACCCAAAAACCCACCACTTGGAAAAACTGGGAGTCATCACTCCTACCAGGCAATCCACTAAGTGAAGAAGATTCTTATAGAAAAAGTAATCACAAGCTCAAGAAATCCTAGGTCTATTTAGAGAACGAGCACTACCTCCATGTGCAACTTTCTTCTCCAAACTTAGTTGAGCTAGTAACTTGTCCTTCATGAAAATAGCAACTATTACTTTATCAGCTTCTTCACCCCATGACATCGCAACTCAACTCTAGATTGTAACTGATGAATGAGCTATTGATTTTGAAATGAAATAGTCAATTTTTTCAAGAAATCATCCTCTTGAAGAGATCAACTAAGAATCTGATCTAGTTAGAATGATATGATGTAGCATATAGACTCTACCCACCAAATCAGATTTTGAAAATATCATTTTGAAAAATTGTAGACCTTGCACAGTGTGAGAGAAAAGCAGAGAAGATGAAGCTCTCAATTTCTCTCTATGCAAAGGTAGCGGCTCCTCAAGGCCCTTCAATATTCAAAGCAGATTTCAAATATATTTTCAAAATCTTATTTTGAAAAATGGAGACTTCCCTCAGAGAAGAAGATGCAGAACAAAACCAAGACTCCGAAAAAAAACTATCTTTGTAAAAACTGACGGCTACAAGCCAAGACTCCCTTTTTATCCAAAATAAGTCAACCCTAAATTTCCCCCGTTGGTAGCCAATCATTGGCTTCATAATGAGACAAAAAATTCAATATGAAGAAAAATCTACAAGGTGGTAACCCGTGAGTCTCACATGAGAATTTAAATAAGCTAGCAGTAACTGATGACTAATCATCACGTTGACTCGATATGTCCTAATGTATATGCAACGCATATTTTACCTTTGGGCTTGATTAGCATTGAGCTTTGCTTTGTCCATAGCAGCTCACACCATACTAGTCTAACTTGGACGAATTAAACTTGAGCTTGGTGATTTACAGTAGCAAATACAATGTTCTCCAAGGAAGGCAAAAATCAAAAAAGCAAAAGCTAACCTAACACTTACAATTTGATTCAATACTTAAGGAATAATGCCTCATCTGGGCTCAAATCACAAACAAAAGGCCCAAAAATACCACCCACTCGCTCCAAAAACACTTGGCTCACAGAAATCTACCATGAGCGGCCGAGCAAGACCAGTTTCAAACTAGCTCTAGAAGGTGAAAAAGAAGAGGAAGAAAAGTCATGCACTAAACTTTCCAGGTGCAGGTGGAAATGACAGGTGCAATTGTCACCATCATTTTCTTTGGTAGAATGAATCCATATAACATAAATATTGAACGTTTCCACTGGTTAAATACCACCTAAATTTTTTTAAATATAATTATCTCCTTTAACTACTCTTTCTTTCTGGTTCAACTCCTAATACGTGGTCTTTGTCATCATGATTATATAAACATATTCTTCCTCACCTCCCCTTGTATTAAACAACCCTAATAGACCTTTACAAAAGGCATTTTATTTTATTGAAACACCAAACAATGGGCTGAGTCAAACATCTTGAAACTTCTATCACAACTGATATTTGTTTATTTTCAATAGTAATAACATATATATAGAAAATTTGCCTTGTTCAATGGTTAATTGGCCTTAATTCATATATTTAGGACCCATTTGATAACCATTTCAATTTTAGTTTTTAGCTTTCTTTTTTTTATGCTAAAGTATAGAAGACAAGAGGGAGAATGGAATTGAGAATGAGAGTGGAGATGAGATTTAGAGGGAGGATGAAAGGAGAGGATGGGAGGGAGGAGTAACCAAAGTGAAAATAAAATTAAAAAATTGAAAGGTATTTGAAATTGTGTTCACTTTCAAGTTTTTGTTTTCACTTTTGTTACTCCTCCCTCACATCCTCCCCTCTCATCCTCTCTCTCATTCTCACTTTCATTTTCCTCTATACTCAGCACAAAAAATAAAAACTAAACACTAAAATTGAAATGGTTATCAAACAGACCCTCAGTGTGTTTATTTTTTGCCAACTTTATTGAGATTTAGTTATTGAACTATGCATGCTTTCAATACGATTCATATCCTTCTTGTTATTTACATTCACCTTGTGTCGAAGAAAGACAATAAGCCTATGCATACGGAAGAAAAAAAAAAGAGATGCAATCAATGTGAAGTGAAAAATTCAAGCTATATGGATAAGGACGGCAGAAATTAATATCAAATTTTGGTCAAAATATTATATATACCAACTAGTCTTGACTTGCTTCTAAATATAATATTTAAGTCTTTACCTGCTTCGATAAGGAAAATTATATCGCAAAAACAGAAGACTAGTTCATTCTATCCAATCTATAAATAGATCTATAGGCCATGAAGGATTTTCATCCCACCCTCACACCAACTCTCTACATACAAAAAACAATAACACAAAGTTTTAAGGCAACCTAGCTAAGCCAACTGCGATGAAAGGAGATCATTTTCTCATAAGCACTCTTGCCTTTTTGGCATTTGCAACGTTCCTTGCCTCCGCCTATGACCCCAGTCCTCTTCAGGACTTCTGTGTAGCACTTAAGGACATCAAAGACGGTGGTATACATTTATATTTTTCCCTACTATTATTTCCACATTAATTATTTTCGTAAGCCATTAAGAATTATGAAAGACTGTTTTTCTGTTATATATATATGCCTTTGCATGGCATTTTCGTATGTAATTTTACATACACACACAAATATTCATTGTTTCTTATGCATATATGAAATACTATATTTTATACCATAAATTTATTGGGTCCACTTACTGGGATTTTACGTCTGTTAGAGAGGAAGTAATTATATGTGGTCCAAATACATATATTGTACATGTCAATGCACTTGCTGTCAACTTACTAATACTAAAATTTTATTAATTTTTTTCTGTTTGGTGCAAACAGTGTTTGTGAATGGGAAATTCTGCAAGGACCCAAAGCTTGCCAATGCAAATGATTTCTTCTTTTCTGGGCTTCAAAATCCAAGAAACACACAAAATCCGGTTGGTTCAAATGTGACAGCCGTGAACGTGGACAACCTAGCAGGATTGAACACTCTCGGCATATCCTTGGCTCGCATAGACTTTGCACCAAATGGTCTAAACCCTCCTCACACTCACCCTCGTGCCACCGAAATCCTTGTGGTCTTGGAAGGAACACTCTATGTTGGTTTCGTCACATCCAACGGTGATGGCAATCGCCTGTTCACCAAAGTGTTGAACAAGGGAGATGTGTTTGTGTTCCCAATAGGCCTCATTCATTTTCAACTCAATGTGGGACATGTCAACGCTGTAGCCTTTGCTGGGCTTAGCAGCCAGAATCCAGGAGTGATCACCATAGCCAATGCAGTGTTTGGCTCCAAGCCTCCCATCAATCCTGATGTTCTAACCAAGGCCTTCCAAGTTGACAACAAGGTGGTTGACTATCTCCAGAAACAGTTCTGGTACGACAACAATTAGAAGGAAAAAAAAAACGATAATTATATGTGGAAAGCAGAAAAGGCCTTACAAATGATTGTTTTTCACTACTTACAAAAATTATTGTGATCTAATATTGATTGAATAAAAATGGTCGTTTATGGATGCCTTATCCTGTGAATTTTGATATAAATGCAATATTATATTGTGTAGTGCTGTGTACATGTAGTTTGGACAATTGACTTGAAAAATGACAAATCGATAACATCTGCCTTCCACAACTTAGCAATACTTAAATTGAGGACCCTTGCCTTTTCAACATTGGGAAGTTGGCCTAGGCTATAGAGAATCAGGTGGAGGCTGAATTTCCAACAACTCTTTAGTCAAATATCAATGGGTGCTCTTGAACTTTACTTGAATCAATCGATAGATACAAATATTTGAACGAAACATCCTGTAGCCAGTTAGGGTATGTTTGGTATTTTATTTAAATAGGGAACTTTAAAATTATGATTTTTCTTAAAAATAAGAAGTTCTCTAATCCATTTTTGGTATGTAACTTGAAAACTGTTATTGAATCTTTAAAATTTAAAAACTTGTTTGGTTGAATTCTTGAAAATATTTTTTTTCATAATTTTTTATTTATAATTAAGATATTTTGATAAACATTATTAAAAATATTTTAAACATACTATTTTAACATCCATATTTTAATACCATACATATATGATCGACAAACTCAATTAGCATACTTATTGAAGAATAAACAATAATAAACGAAGAAGGCACATAAGAGAAAGCACCTAAAAATGAGCAAGAAATTCAACACCACCACACTATTTGGTAAATAAAATTTGGTGAACAAATTTAATGTACCTAATTGTACTCGAGAAAAAAAGTAAGGACGAAGAGAAGACTTTGAGGATAAGCAGGTCCCATAATTACACCCACCAACTAATTAACCACAAATGGGAGGATAGTGAAGAGCAACCAATGCTTCTAAAAACGAAGAGCAAGACCAGTTTCAAACGAAGAGCTAGAAGGTGAAAAATGAAAAGGAAGAATGAAAGTCATCATGCACTCAACTTTCTACGGTGCAGGTGCAGGTGCAGGTGCAGGTGGAAAGTCACCATCAATGTTAATGAGAGATTGAACTCTTTGGTAGTATGAATCCATATGACATTAACTAGTCTTTAACGAATCTAAATTTAGTTGGTAGAATGAATTTTAGTTGATATATTTAGTTTATTGTGGTTCTCTTTTTGCTAACCTAATTGAGATTTAGTTGCTAACCTAATTGAGATTTAATTACTGACAAATAAGGCTATGTATAATGCATTTAATTCCTTACCAGTAGTGAAGATTTTATCAAAGTAGCTCGAATTTTGCTCCAATCTATTTTAGGCGTCAAGGAGTTGGATTCCTGTTCAAGCTAGGTTAAATTCCAACATATAAGCAAGTTGAAAAAAAGAGAGGTGGCTCTCTTCCACACAATTTATCTCAACATATTTCAAACTTATTACAATTAATCCCCAAAACAATTTCATACATATTGCAACCCTAACTATGTTCAAGATTGCTAATAATCAATTCGAGTTGACAACTCCTTAGCTCAAATCAACCGTACTTTTTGATTTGCTTTTTACTTAATTTTTTTCCCCAGTTTTTTACTACATTGAGTGATATGCGTGGAATTCACACCACCAATCAGAGTGCATCAAACTTACTTAACCCTTTTTCATGGTGGACGTGGTCTTGAAGTTGTATTTCTGTATGTCTCTATCGCACTTGGAGTGGCCAAGTACGGTGTTGGCCAAGTACGGTCGTTTTTTCAATGTGGGACTCAAGAGAGGCTGATAATGTGGAACCATTCTATTGGGTGATCGGTGACAGATTGACGTGTGTCCTTTCCTTTTTTTGGGAGCAACAGACATATGTGGGATATGACGTAGGTGTGCGCGGGCCTCTGGGGAGAGTTGCCTGGGTTAGTGCGATGGGAAAAACATTACAGTCCGTCTTTCCACCAGCTAAATCCTAAAACACCATAGCTCACAGAAAATCCACCATGAGCAGCAGACCAAGACCAGTTCCAAACTAGCTCTAGAAGGTGAAAATGAAGAGGAAGAAAAGTCATGCACTAAACTTTCTACGGTGCAGGTGAAAATGACAGGAGCAATTGGGGAACTCTTATATTTTATATTTAGGGTAGAATGAATCCATATAACATAAATATTGAACGTTTCCATTGGTTAAATTCCATAAATTTTTTTGAATATAATTATTTCCTTTAACTACTCTTTCTTTCTGGTACAACTCCTAATACCTGTTCTTTGTCATCATGATTATATAAACATATTCTTCCTCACCTCATATTGTATTAAACTACCCTAATAGACCTTTACAAAGGGCATTTTATTTTATTGAAACAACAAACAATGGGCTGAGTCAAAGATCTTGAAAATTCTATCACAACTGATATTTGTTTATTTTTAATAGTAATAACATATATATGTAGAAAATTTGCCTTGTTCAATGGTTGATCAGCCTTAGTTCATATATTTAGGGCCTGTTTGATAATCATTTCAATTTTAGTTTTTAGTTTTCATTTTTTGCACTAAAGTATAGAGAAACGAGGGGGAGAATGGAAGTGAGAATGAGAGTGGAGATGAGATTTAGAGGGAAGATAAGAGGGGAGGATGGGAGGGAGAAGTAACAAAACTGGAAAAAAAAAATTAAAAAACTGAAATCTATATTTGAAATTGTTTTCACTTTCAAGTTTTTGTTTTCACTTTTGTTATTTCCCCTCTCATCCTCCCCTCTCATCCTCTCTCTCAATCTCACACTCACTTTCATTTTCCTCTATACTCTAACACAAAAAATAAAAACTAAATACAAAAATTAAAATGATTATCAAACAGACCCTTAGTGTTTATTTTTTGCTAACTTTATTGAGATTTAGTTATTGAACTATGCATTATTTTAATAGAATTCTAATACGATTCATATCCTTCTTGTTATTTACATTCACAAGAAAAAAAGAAAGAAAGATGCAATCAATGTGAAAACAGGAATGAAACTAATATCAAATTTTGGTCAATATATACCCACTAGTCATGACTTGCTTCTAAATATAATATTTAAGTCTTTACCTGCTTCGATAAGAAAATTATATCCAAAAGTACTGTAGAAGACTAGTACATTCTCTCCAGTCTATAAATAGACCTATATGCCATGAAGGATTTTCAACCCATCCTCACACCAACTCTCTAGACACAAAAAACAGTAACACAAAGTTTTAAGGCAACCTAGCTAAGCCAATTGCGATGAAAGGTGATCATTTTCTCATAATCACTCTTGCCATTTTGGCATTTGCAACGTTCCTTGCCTCTGCCTATGACCCCAGTCCTCTTCAGGACTTCTGTGTAGCAGTTAAGGACATCAAATCTGGAGGTATACATTTATATCCTGCTATATTATATTTTTCCCTACTATTATTTCCACATTAATTATTTTCGTAAGGCATTAAGAATATATGAAGGGCTGTTTTTCTGTTAAATATATATATATATATATATATATGCCTTTGCATGGCATTTTCACGCACAGATATACACTGTTTCTTATACATATATGAAATACTATTTTATACGTACCAAAACTTTATTGGAGGGGGATTTTACATCTGTTAGAGAGGATAATTATATATGGTCCAAATACATATATTATATATGTCCATGCACTTGCTGTCAACTTACTAATACTAAAACTTTATTGTTTTTTTTTATTTTTGGTGCAAACAGTGTTTGTGAATGGGAAATTCTGCAAGGACCCAAAGCTTGCCAATGCAAATGATTTCTTCTTTTCTGGGCTTCAAAATCCAAGAAATACAAAAAATCCGGTTGGTTCAAATGTGACAGCTGTGAATGTGGACAACCTAGAAGGACTGAACACTCTCGGCATATCCTTAGCCCGCATAGACTTTGCACCAAATGGCCTAAACCCTCCTCACACTCACCCTCGTGCCACCGAAATCCTTGTGGTCTTGGAAGGAACACTCTATGTTGGTTTCGTCACATCCAACGGTGATGGCAATCGCCTATTCACCAAAGTGTTGAACAAGGGAGATGTGTTTGTGTTCCCAATAGGCCTCATTCATTTTCAACTCAATGTGGGACATGTCAACGCTGTAGCCTTTGCTGGGCTTAGCAGCCAGAATCCAGGAGTGATCACCATAGCCAATGCAGTGTTTGGCTCCAAGCCTCCCATCAATCCTGATGTTCTAACCAAGGCCTTCCAAGTTGACAACAAGGTGGTTGACTATCTCCAGAAACAGTTCTGGTACGACAACAATTAGAAGGGAAAAAAAACGAAAATTATATGTGGAAAGCAGAAAAGGCCTTACAAATGGTTGTTTTTCACTACTTACAAAAATTATTATGATCTAATATTGATTGAATAAAAATGGTTGTTTATGGACGCCTTATCCTGTGAATTTTGATATAAATTCAATATTATAGTATGCAGTGCTGTGTGCTCTATCTTTTAATCTCGTAGTTGGTAGTTTGGACAATTGACTTGAAAAATGACAAATCGATAACATCTGCATTCCACAAAGATATCATTAAAACTTAGCAATACTTAAATTGAGGACCTTTGCCTTTTCAACATTGGTAAGTTGGCCTAGGCTATAGAGAATCAGGTGGAGGCTGAATTTTCAACAACTCTATCTGTAGTCAAATATCAATGGGTGCTCTTGAACTTTACTTGAATCAATCGATAGATACAAATATTTGAACGAAACATCCTATAGCTAGTTAGGGCATGTTTGGTATCCTATCCAAATATGGAATTCAAAAACTGTGATATTTCTTAAATTATTTCAATTTGTCACGATTGTATCTCTTCCCAAGCTTGTCAAACAACTTCTTTTCTATCGCAACCTACTCATTCTTATCTAAAGTATTGGTTTGCAAGCCTTTTTTTGCCTCTTCATATAATAGATGAATAAAATGGTCTTTAATAGGCTTTGGCCAATTCACTTTATCATCAAGCTCATTTTCAAGGTCCTTGTTTGACATCTCTGTACTAAATCAATATATAAAACAACAACAATCAATTCAATTCATCAATCAAATATGATGGTTCTCCTAATATCATGCTTTCTCAAGCACATCTTGAATTTGAGGAGAGTACTGATACAAGGCAAACTAGTCAAACCACAGATCTTCCTCCAATGCATGACTCGTATATACATTCATGTCTAACAAAATTTTCCTTTTTCTATAGCCTTCCATTTGATTGATTGGAAGAATCCTCTTGCAGCTCTTCCTAGACATTTAACAATAACCAAAGCCGTTTAATCACGCCCAAAAGCATGTTTGCATCGGATTTGTTTACACTTATCTATATACTTAACCCCAACTTAAGTCGTTTAGCTTTGAATAAATTAAAAAAAGAAAACTAAAGCAAAAATTTCAAGCAAAAAATAAAACTTAGCAACGACCATTCACCTACCGGCCCAGCTTAACCTATTAGGGTTTGTTTTGTAAGAGAAAGAAAACATATGAATAAAAAGTAGTTAAAAGGTACTAGGAATTGTTTATGTAGTATTTCTTTTGTTGTTGGGCTCTAGCCCCAATTCTACTACCCCCCCCCCCCACCCCCCCCCCCCCCCCAAAAAAAAAACGTTTCTATAATTTTTATTTTATGTGCATTCTACATATTTTCTCTCAGCTTCTTTATTATATTTTGTTATCGTGTTTTGTGGTGTGAAAGCAGCCGAGGTAAAACGTTGTTATCGCCTTGATAGTCGTTGTCTTTTGACCCAAGTACACCAGCCTTCAACATGGATTTGGAATTGCAATAACAAGATGGACGAGTTGTGTTGGTTTTGGATTTAGCCGGTATAATGATATGGCTCTCTTCGGGTTAACTGGAAGGATGTGAGTTGGCCTTGGCTATAGAGAATCAAGTGGAGGTTGAATTGTCAACAACTCTTTAGTCAAATATGTAACACCCAGACTCCAAAATTAATGCCTATTTTAATTGATTTAAAATAAATTACGAATTTACCCTTAGGATAGGGGTAAATTGGTCATTTTCTTATTCGGAAGGATTTTGGGACCACGAATGGTATTTTTGGGTAGGTGGTACTGAGACGAAATCGTAAACACGCGGTAGGCTTGAATTGGAGTTGTAACAAAAAAGTTACGAGCAAAACATTATCAGTGGCAAACTTGTAAATATTTCAAAAAGTTTGGTAAAAATCAGATTTTTTTCACCTCTCTCTCTCTCTCCTGATTCTCTCTCTCTCTCCCGCGTCGTTCCTTCTGAAATTGGTACTTAGGTGACGAGGGGTAAATTTAAAAGATATTCAATCAAGAACGCAACAAACTTCACACACTCTAGACCTTGACCAAATACTCTTATGACTAGTCAACTGTTAGATATGAATTATACCAAACAATAACGTACACAGAGCATACCAAGATGTACCTGCAGGCATAGAGAATTACTAGTGACAACCTAGGCACTCAGAAGGACCCATCAATCTAGGCATCCCTTGTGCTAGCAACAACTATAGTGAAAGTGTGTGAAGACAACATAATCAAGCAAACACCAAACAGCAGAAAAAGATGACTAGTCAACCGCACAAATCCAGATGACTAGTCAACTATCAAGAACACAAACCCAGAAAATTTACAGAGATGGAAACTAGAAATTGTTCACCCAGAAACCCACCATTGGGAAAAACTAGGGGTCATCAACTGACCAGGCAATCCACTAAGCAAAAAAGATTCTTACAAAGAACACTAGCAAGCTCAAGAAATTCCTAGGTCTATTTAGGAAGATGAGCTATACCTCCTTTGTGCAATCTTCTTCTCCAACTTAGCAAAGCTTGAAGCTCAGTTCTTCATGGCAATGATAGCTCCTTCTCCAGCTCTTTCATCCCATGGCACTAGCTTGCAAGCTCTAATTCAGACAAATGAAATTTGGATTCATGGAGAAAATGACCAATTTCTTCAAGAAACCATACTCTTGAAGAAATCAATCTTGAATCTGACCTAGATGTATATGATAGAGTGTTTGATCTAGCAAGATGAAGTTTTCATATTTCAAATGCAGTTTTCAAAAAGAAACAATTTGGAAAACTCAAAGATGAAAAATATGAAGGTTACTCTTGAGGAAGAAGAAGCGAAAGTTTGCTATGAAACTTTCCAAAACTTGTCCCCAAAAGTCACGGCTCCCAAAATGAGGAATCGCAAGGCCTATACAGACCAAAAAATTCCCTTAGGTCAGAATCCCATATGGCAGCAGAGAGAGAAAAAGGAATAGGACAAAAAAGTTGGTTATCAAGTTGGAGAGCAAGGATGACTAGTCATCTAAGAAACAGATGACTAGTCATCATTTTATGAAAACAGTATAATGCAATGTTATGCAATGCACAATTTACCTTTACCAATTTGCATGAACCTCCATATGATAGTTGTTAGTTAAGAGCACCTAGAGAAGCTATTCTCAATCTAAACTTGAGCTTGATAAATAATAATAGAAATCCTATTACAAAGTTGTCAAGGGAAGCCAAAAGAAAAAAATCAAAATGCATACATTAACACCTTCCTCCTCCTCCGACTGCGATTTGCACAGCCACCGTCAAAGGCCACGGCCAGCCTCGAGACCGGACCCAAAACGTCTGGCCAGACCTCGCCGACGTTCCCCAGTCCACCTCCAGCCGTCAGCCGCCGCCACGTCGCCGGGAAATACGAATTTCAGGCCGGTTTTAGTCCGAATTTTCAGTCACTCGTTCTCTCTCCTCCGACCACTAATCCCGACGGGTGAGGTATGGTTTCTCATCCATTTTTCGAAATCTAGCTGACTTTTGTATAGGTTTGGATCGATTTGCTGGGTAGGAATTGATTTTGAAAACCTAGGTTTTGGTCGCATTTCAAAATGAAATTCCGGCCAGTTGCCGCCCGAATTGGACCTTTTCGTAGTTGAAGGAAGTGATCCTGACCTTGAGTAGAAGCTAGGATAGGAAGGGTGAGCTCGGGTGTGGAGTTTTTCCGTCACCGGAATTACTCTACACACCCACGCGTTGCCGGTGCGTGTGGCGGCGCGTGGGCGAGGCTGGTGAAGTTGCAATTTAACCCGATGAGATCCTTAGGTTGTCACGAGCACATAGGAATTCGCGGATCTCAATTCGGATATCGTTTGACTATCGAACGGATTTTCACATATTGTGCGTTATCCGGGTTCGATAGGTTCCGACCGTTAAATCCTTTCCGAATTAAAATGTGTTGTTCTAGGTATTCCTAGGACCGTATGGGACTTCACGGATTATGAATCGGAGCCCCGGATGTTCCGATTCAATAATGCAAAGTTTGCGGGTTAGCGATAACCGTATAATCGTGAACGATTCCTAAACCTGTAATCGGACCTTAGGATACCTTCTTCAATGTGCACGTATTGGGAATTTGGGGTTTTAAGCATTTAAATTGTGATTTCCGCTTCGACGTAATTTTATATTAGTTAATGGTTCATATTTCGAAATAAGTGTTTCGACTGCACGTACTCAGCAGGCAGGACCCTCACGTGGTCAGGCAGCGTGGGAATATTTGTGAGTGGACTTTATTTTTAATCATATGCATGGTTTTATTGATGAAAGATTTTTGCATAATGTTTTAATGGCTTATTGAATATATTATATTCATGAGTTGAATATGATGTTTGTATAGTGCTTGGCAATATATTGTGAGTTTGGCATTGTGGGTATTGAGGGTGCATTTTATAAGGGTTGTGGGGAAGTATATTTATATATATTCTCTATAGACGAGATACTTGGGTTGTTGAAGGGTGTTGTGGAAGAACTTGATTTTGAGAGAAGTTGTATGATTACACTATGTAAGTATCTTCCCCAGTTATTAGACTTTTCACACGCAGCGTTGGATGTTCCGGCGTGTGGGAAGAATAGGTTATCCGTCTCACTCGCGGCGTTGGATGTTTCGGCGTGTGAGACACTTTCCATATACGGCGTTGGATGTTCCGGCGTATGGAAAGACTCTGTATAGTGTTTAGGGTCATCACCATGGCCTTGGATGTTCTGGTGTGTGATGATCCAGTCTGCGCGCGTAGGACATAGTATGGGAGCTACACATGGCGTTGGATGTTCCAGTGTGGGAGCTTTGGAGTTTCGTCCCCCAGTTGGACCGCTCATCCCTAGACGCAGGACAACACCTAGAAATCCTGCGGACTAGTCAAACGATCCCCCAGTTGGATTGTTTCCCCGGTACCTAGGTGGTGTGATGAGTATATCGTATAGCTATTTATAGTTATATTTATATATATATATATATATATTTATATGCATATGTATAGTTGAGTGAGTGAAGAATTAGAGTTTTTCAGCGGTTTGACGGGAGTTGTAAGACTGAGAGAATGGGGTTTATGAAGGAGATGACTTGTGTTTTGAAGAGTTTTAACTGAATCATGTTTTGAGTAATTATATATTGAATTGTGAACCTGCATGACTTGAGCATTATTTTTACATGGTGGGGTTACTATATTGTTTTTAACTGCAAATCTAGTTTTGTCCACTCACATGTTTTCTGTTTTGCGCCCCCCAGCCAGTAGTCCCTCCAGGAAGCGTGCAAGTAGTGTACGAGGCTCGAACTGTGAATCTTCCTAGTTAGGATTTGAGTAATTTCTTCTACTCAACTGTTCTTGTAATCTAAATTCAGTAGATGCTCTGTTATCGCCCATGGTATATTTTAATTGTGAGGCCGGAGGCCATTTTAGTATGACTTGTTGAATTATGAAAGCATGCTGCTGGTTGAGATTTTTATTTTATGTATGTTGCAGGTTAAATTATTTGTTGGGTTTGCTTAAATTACAGGAGAGACTCTGCCAAAATTTTGGTAGAAAGTCTCGGTTTCTTAGTAAGTGGGCCCGGCATCGAGAAGATGTCGAAACAAAGACGGGGTCCACTTCGATTTCTGGGAAATTCCGGGGCGGGTCCTATGAAAATATCAAGGTTCTCTTGAACTTTACTTGAATCAAACGATACATAAAAATATTTGAATGCAACATCTTGTAGCTAGTTAATTTCTTTATTTGTGTTTGGTCATCAGAGGTTTAAAGAATTCATGAATTAAATATGATCATTCTCTTAAAATCATACTATCATACTACATATCGTTGTGTTAAGTAATTTGTATTATGAACATTTATTTTGAATATGATTGTCAAAGATGATATATGATGTAGAATAAATGGCGGAAGCAATTAAACAAGACTTGACGCGCGCGCAAGAGTAAATCAAGCAAACTGCAGATTTGGGCTCCGAGCTCAGACTCGGGCCCATAACCCTTCAATTCGAAAAGAACGGCGTCATGAGTAAAATTCATTGATACACAATGATTAATGAGATTTTTTGGGCATCCGAGATTGTTTAGCAGTCCGAAATCTAGTTTTAAAGTTTTTACAATTTTTGGAAACTTTGTTATTTTCTTATTTTAATTCCTTATTTATTTCTAGGGTTTCTAGGAGTAGTTAAACAGATTTTACCCGTGGCAAGGTTTACATTTTGTTATTCCAATTTATCAAATAAATCTTGAGGTTTACTTATATATTCCTGGTGAATTTCAAAGTTACATATTTTAGACTAAAAATTTTAGCTAACGTATAAATCATGGCTATGAGAGATGGGAGGCCTTTTTTTTCTTTTCCGTAAAGGGAAGGCAGGTCATTTTTCACCAATATGACATGACAGCTTGATCTATAACGGTACTTTGCTTCTTCTTTTTGATAAGTGGTTAATTACTTTTTTTATTACATGTCTATTTGTTGGTTTCAAAAGTTAAGTTCGCAAGTAGACACGAAAAATAAAAAAGTTTGACTTAAAATCCATTGTGCATGCAAAATTCACTCATTTGCATCAACTGAAAAGATTCCATCCGACAAAACAAAACAAAACAAAAAATAAAATAAAAAAGTTTGATTCAACAAGATAAACTTAATACTGTAAAAAAAAAAGTTTTATTTAACAAGATAAACTTAATACTTTCAAAATGTGTAGCCTTTTACAGAGTTCATAATGATAATAGTTATTACCATTTAATCTAAATCTAATTCGAATCTGGAATCATTTTGTTGCATGCAAAAGACCACTCAAAAGAGTAATAATTTTTATTCGGACAAAATGAATCTCTTTGTGAAATTTTTACTAAAGATTCATAGGTTAATTTATTAACACTTGGTACGTCAAGTACTTTTTGTGGATACAATATGAAATTTTTTGCACACTGTCACGTCCTATTATAAATTCTTATATTATAATACGGTGCACCATCTCAAATTTTGAGTTATTGAAGTTATGAATACAAAGTTTTAGAGACTCATTTTTGCGTGTTTTTTAGATGTGTTTTTCACAAGATGGTGCAGCCCGATTTACGGCCATCATTGGGCTTGCCCTAAGAATTTATGCTTAATTGCTTAAGAATGGAAATGAACAAATCAAACATGTCATATATGTATCATATATGAATAAATTCAACACTAACACACTATTTGGTAAATAAAATTTGGTGAACAAATTTAATGTACCTAATTGTACTCAAGAAAAAAAGTAAGAACGAAGAGAAGACTTTAAGTAGGAAAAGCAAGTCCCATAATTACATCCACCAGCTAATTAACCACAAATGGGAGGATAGTGAGGAGCATCCACTGCTTCTAAAAATGAAGAGCAAGAAGGTGAAAAATGTAAAAGAAGAGAAAGTCATCATATGCACACAACTCTCTACGGTGCAGGTGGAGGTGGGAAGTCTCCATCAATGTTAATGACAGAATGAACTCTTTGGTAGAATGATTAACTATTAGTCGTTAACTAATCTTAATTTATTGGTTGGTAGAATGAATTTTACTCTCTTTGGAAACGAATTTTATTCTCCATCGGTAAATGAAGTAGGAGTAATTTTTGTATGTTCATCCAATACAGACGAGACGTGTGAAAATATTCTTAATATTGTTATCTCCTTTAACCATTCTTTGTAGAAGTCCTAATACCTGATCTTTATCATCATGATTTTTCTTTTTGCTAACCTAATTGAGATTTAGTTACTGAACTATTATACATGATTTTAATAGAATTTTAATACAACTCATATCCTTCCTGTTATTTACATCCACCTTAGCTCCAAGCTAGACAAATAAGGCTATGCATAATGCATTTAATTCCTTACCAAATTAGAAGTTAAAAAAAATTACAACTATGGATCAGGAAGGAAGAAGCTAATACCAAATTTTAGTAAGATAATTTTCCCACTAATGAAGATTTTATCAATTACCAACCTGCTTCTAAATTTTTTTTTTAGTCTTTACCTACTTTTTCTACAACACCAGTTCATTTTCTCCAATCTATAAATAGACTTCATATCCCATGAAGGATTTTCATTCCACCCTCAAACCAACTCTCTACACAACAAGTTTGAGGCAACCTAGCTAAGCTAAGCCAACTGTGATGGAAGGTGTTCATTTTCTTATAAACACTCTTGCCATATTGGCATTTGCAACCATCCTTGTCTTTGCCTCTGACCCTAGCCCTCTTCAGGACTTCTGTGTAGCACTTAATGACACCAAATCTGCTGGTATACAATATATTATGTACTATGTTATATTTTTCCCTACTATTTATTTTCACATTAATTATTTTTGTTAGGAATTAGGAATATTATGAAGATATTGGTTTTCTGTTAACTATTTATGCTTGGCTAAATGTGGTCCAAATATAATCATACATATATATTGTTCAC
The DNA here is from genome assembly GCF_000346465.2 of Prunus persica. NCBI lineage: Eukaryota > Viridiplantae > Streptophyta > Magnoliopsida > Rosales > Rosaceae > Prunus > Prunus persica. The sequence goes on along the minus strand of NC_034016.1, from coordinate 2,342,703 downwards.
GTTAATGTATGCTGTCAACTTACTAATAGTAAAAAGTGTGATTGCTTTTTTTCTTTTGTTTTGTACAACCAGTGTTTGTGAATGGGAAATTCTGCAAGGACCCAAAGCTTGCCAATGCAAATGATTTCTTCTTTTCTGGGCTTCAAATTGCAAGAAGCACACAAAATCCACTTGGTTCAACAGTGACAGCCGTGAATGTGGACCAAATAGCAGGACTGAACACTCTTGGTATATCCCTGGCTCGCATAGACTTTGCACGAAATGGCCTAAACCCTCCTCATACTCACCCTCGTGCCACCGAAATCCTTTTAGTCTTGGAAGGAACACTCTATGTTGGTTTCGTCACATCGAATGCCGATAATAATCGCCTATTCACTAAAGTGTTGAACAAGGGAGATGTGTTTGTGTTCCCAATTGGCCTCATTCACTTCCAACTCAATGTGGGAGAAGGTGACGCTGTAGCCCAAGCTGCCCTCAGCAGTCAGAACCCAGGAGTGATAACCATTGCAAATGCAGTTTTTGGTTCCGACCCTCCCATCAATCCTGAGGTTCTAGCTAAGGCCTTCCAAGTGGACAACAAGGCGGTTGAGTATCTCCAGAAACAGTTCTGGTACGACAACAATAATTAGAAGAAAGAAATTAATTAATTGTATGTGGAAAGCAGAAAAATTAAGGCCGAGGAAGAAACGGTTAATGAGCTTGGTTTGGATGTATTAAGTTGGCCAATATGTTTTTCACTACCTGCAAATTACTATGTATTAGCTGAAATTAGTTGAATAAGATGGTCGTTTATGTATGCGTATACCTCATCTTTCAGTGGATATTGATAGAAAACATATTATTATTTGCTTTCTTCTTAATCTCATACTTGTAGTTTGGACATTTTACTTGACTGACAAATTGATAATAACATGCATTCAACAAAGATATCATGTAGAGGCTGAATGTTTTCAACAACTCTTCAGTCCAAAATCATGATCCATATATAAAAGTGAAAAGCTTACACTCTCAGTGATCTGAAACTTCAGAGTAATTGTTGTTGTAATTCCGTATTTATATTTATTTACTATTTCTTGCTTCCATTGAGTCTCCATAAACTCTGTTACCCATTGTTTTTCTGCATATTTTCTTAACGACTACAAGTACAAGTACAATGATGAAATTGGGAAAATTGAAGTTTCGGTGATCAAATTTAAATTTGAGCCTAACTCGAGTGATAAAAAAATAAAAAAATAAAAAATTACCCATAAAGTTTTGGAATTATGATAATTTTTTGGTGAATTTGAAAACTAGATTTTAATTTTCAATGTTCAAATTTCTTTAAGAACTTCTTTGGTAACTAATTTTACACTAAAATTGTTTATCTTTATTAGAGGCATTAGGCAATTATAGAATAAACTTCTTTAGGGGTTGTTTGCTAATCATTTTATTTTTAGTTTTCAATTGTTTAACTTATTTTCTCTCTCTTGTTTTTTTAAGTGATCGGAAATTTTCGAGCTTTTCCGTATGATTTTTCAAATTTTCAATTAAGTCATATCAAATTCAACATGAAACTTGTCATTATGTGTAGACTAAGCTTGAACCCTTAATATATTTTGGAATTTTCAGAATCTTGAAATACATTCTATTTCTAATCGTTTTTTCTCTTTTTTTTTTTTTTTTTTCCAGAACTTTTGGATTTTGGAACTTTCGAATCCCTAGTTCTATCCGATTCTAATATGAAAATTTCCGATTTTGGTGAGTACGCTACTAAACAAACCCTAGAGAACTAGGGATGAGACAAAATCTTGCAAAAGCAAGAAGCAAACAAAACCCAACAAAAAGTTGGAAGGGAAAATTCTGAAACATGTAAGTTCCTAAAATATCCAAAATTTCTGAAAATTTCGAGTTTTACAAATTGAAATGGATATTGAAATTCTGAAATTCTTTTTGGAACGAAATTGGAAAAGAATTTTCATTCTAATTTTTTTTTGGAATGGAATTGAAATCTCCTTTTTCAATCCGATCCAATGCATCCGAAAATCAACCCCAGGTAAATCTCTATGTTTTGGAGGTGGAGCAGTTGGATTTTGTTGGATCTACAATGAATTGGAATCCTCTGCAGGTTTCAAAAGTTAGGTTCCCAAGTAGACACGAAAAAGAAAAAAGTTTGAATCGTACTTAAAATCCATTTTGCATGCAAAATTCACACATGTGGATCAACTGGAAAGATTCCATCCGACAAAACCCAAAAAATAAGTTTGATTCAACCTTTGAAAAGAAAAGAAAAAAGTTAATTACTAGAGAGAAAAAGTAAAGACGAAGAGAAGAATTTGAGGGAAAAGCAGGTCCCATAATTACATCCACCAACTAATTAACCACAAATGGGAGGATAGTGAGGAGCAGCCGTTGCTTCTAAAAAGGAAGAGCAAGACCAGTTTCAAACTAGCTAGAAGGTGAAAAATGAAAAAATAAGAGAAAGTCATCATGCACTCAACTTTCTAAATTTAGTTGGTAGAATGAATTTTGGTTGATATATTTAGTTTGTGGTTCTCTTTTAGCTAACCTAATTGAGATTTAGTTACTCAACTATTATACATGCTTTCAATAGAATCTTAATACAACTCATATCCTTCCTGTTATTGACATCCACCTTAGCTCCAAGCTAGACAAATAAGGCTATGCATAATGCATTTAATTCCTTACCAGTAGTGAAGATTTTATCAAAGTAGCTCGAATTTTGCTCCAAGCTATTTTAAGCGTCAAGGAGTTGGATTCCTAAGCAAGAAGAATGGAGGCTCTCTTCCACACAATTTATCTCAACATATTTCAAATTGATTACAATTGATCCCTAAACATATTTCATGCATATTACAACCCCAACTATGTTGAAGATTGCGCTGCCATCTGCTGCTATTATTTCCCAAACAACGTACTATTCCCGTTGTGATTCTACTTGATTGCTGATAATACAATCAATTTGAGTTGACAACTCCTTAGCTCGAATCGACCCTTCTCGTTGATTTTGTTTTTACTTAATTTTTTCCCCCAATTTAGTCAAGTCTTGTTTTTACTATATTTGAGATGCTTGGAATTCACACCACCAATCAGAGTGCATCAAACTCAGTTAGCCCTTCCTCAAGGATGGACGTGGTCTTGAAGTCGTACTTCTGTATGTCTCTATCGCACTTTGAGTGGCCAAGTGTAAGACCCTTAGCAAGTGGCATAGGCCATGGTGTGGTTTTGATGCTTTGCACCATGCTAAGGCAAGCCATTGGTGCAATAGAGGTGCACACTAAAAGCAAGACAATTTCGAAAAAGTGAGTTTTGGGCTGAGAGTGGCAACAAGACTCGGCAACAGCGCAGCGTAGGCAAGCGTGCAGTGCAGGGGCGCTCAAAGCATGTCGACAGGAGGTGTACTAGGACGAGGCAGGATACTGGCAGACGTGCTATAGAGGGATTCTGATGTGGCTGAACGGTTTTGAGTAGTTTCAAAGGAGTTTGAACGTGGCTGGGAGTGCTGTAGCTTAAAATTCGGGATGTGGATAAGTGTTAGAGTAAGTGGGGGAGGTTACATGATAGTGGCTGCATGTCCCAAGTAGTGGGGGAGATTTTTAAGGAGTAAAAATAGCCCTCAAGGCATAATGGGTTGAAAGGTGGTGTCAAGAGTGGGCTGGACAGGTTTTGTGATAGAAACGAATGTTTAGGTGGCAAATCTAGAGGCTGCCAACGTTTCCTTAGTAGATGGGGATGTCATCTACATGTTTTATGCTTATAAATACCGTGTGAAGATTGAGTTGAGATACCAAGTGATGTGGTAGTCCAACAAAAAGTAAAAGCTTGTAATCCTTTGCTATTTGGAGAAATAGAAGGTTGGAAACCTTGCCCTATATTGTGTGTGAGAGTTTTCCTGTGTAGGCAAGTCTTGCTTGGGTGTGTTGACATTCACTTGTTTTGTGTAGCTGCGTGAAATTTGATGCCTCACGAGTTGGAGGTGCAAAGGCTAACTTAGGAGGAGTCTAAGTACCGAGCAAGGGTTGAAAAATTAAAGGCATTTTTCACCCATGTTACACCAAGTACAGTGCTGGGTAGCTCCAATCTCCTTAAAATGCAACAAGAATGGGTCACAAAAGAGGTGATGGTGGGTTCACCGACTACTCTCTGATGCCTAAGTCAATCAGTCTTTCTCAAAGAAGGCTAAAAGTATTGTACTTAAGTATGGATAAAGTTTAGATTACCTTTTTAAGCTGGAAAGTATTCCCTTTTATACAGGGGAGATGAGACCTCTTAATTGTCTTTTTCCGATATAGAATTTAGGAGACTGATGAAGTGGAACCATTCTATTGGGTGATCGGTGACAGACTGACATGTGTCTTTCATTTTCGGGGGGAACAACAAACGCCAGCAGGATATGATATAGGCCCGTGAGGGCCTCTTGGGAGAGTCGCATGGGTTAGTGTGATGGGTCCTGCCCTCATGTGCTTTGGTTGGGTTAGTGTGATGGGTCCTGCCGCATGGGTTTGTCTTGCTCATTAAATCCTTTTGAGTCTTTCCCTTTATCATAGTTACTGCTGTTGTTTTAAGTATTATAGTTAGAAGAAGTACGGTAAAACCTTGTATCGTTGGTTGATTTGGTGTATGATGGGGTGTTGGACAAGATTTAGAGGGAAGAGCTACTTAAATAAATTTATGGGTTTGTTTTTTAAGGCCTAACCTGTCTTTTAAGGCCTAAAAAGAAAAAACGTTTCGAACAAAAAACCCCATAGCTAGGCTCAAGTCACAATCACAAACAAGGCCCAAAACTAACTCACAGAAAATCCACCACGAGCAGCCGAGCAAGACCTGTTTCAAACTAGCTCTAGAAGGTGAAAAAATAAAAAGGAAGAAAAAGTCATGCACTGGACTTTCTAGGTGCAAGCAGGTGGAAATGACAGGAGCAATTGGGGGACCGTTATATTTTATGTTGAGGTATTGTCACCATCATTTTCTATGGTAGAATGAATCCATATAACATAGATATTGAACGTTTCCATTGGTTAAATACCAACTAAATTTTTTTAATATAATTGTCTCCTATAACTACTCTCTTTCTGGTACAACTCCTAATACCTGGTCTTTGCCATCATGATTATATAAACATCTTCTTCTTCACCTCACCTTGTATTAAACAACCCTAATAGCCCTTGTGTCGACGAAAGACAATAAGCCTATGCATATGCATTTGATTCCTTACGAGTAGAACAAAAAATGCAAAAAAAGATGCAATCAATGTGAAGTAAAAAATTCAAGTACTATGCATCAGGACGGAAGAAATTAACATCAAATTTTGGTCAATATATTATAGTACCCACTAGTATTGACTTGCTTCTAAATATGATATTTAAGTTTTTACCCGCTTCGACATGGAAAATTATATCCAAGAGTAGAAGACCAGTCCATTCTCTTTAATCTATAAATAGACTCATATGCCATGAAGGATTTTCATCCCACCCTCAGACAACCTCTCTACACAAAGTTTTAAGGCAACCTTGCTTTAAGAGTACTGCGATGAAAGGTGTTCATTGTCTCATAAGCACTCTTGCCATATTGGCATTTGCAACGTTCCTTGCCTCTGCCTCTGACCCCAGTCCTCTGCAGGACTTCTGTGTAGCACTTAAGGACATCAAAGATGGTGGTATACATCTATATCGTGCTATATTATATTTTTCCCTACTATTGGTTCCACTTACGGAGATTTTACCTCTGTTAGAGAGGAAGTAATTATATATGGTCTAAATACATATATTGTACATGTCAATGCACTTGCTGTCAACTTACTAATACTAAAACTTTATTGCTTTTTTTCTTTTTGGTGCAAACAGTGTTTGTGAATGGGAAATTCTGCAAGGACCCAAAGCTTGCCAATGCAAATGATTTCTTCTTTTCTGGGCTTCAAAATCCAAGAAACACACAAAATCCGGTTGGTTCAAATGTGACAGCTGTGAATGTGGACAACCTAGCAGGACTGAACACTCTTGGCATATCCTTGGCCCGCCTAGACTTTGCACCAAATGGCCTAAACCCTCCTCACACTCACCCTCGTGCCTCCGAAATCCTTGCGGTCTTGGAAGGAACACTCTATGTTGGTTTCGTCACATCCAACGGTGATGGCAATCGCCTATTCACCAAAGTGTTGAACAAGGGAGATGTGTTTGTGTTCCCAATTGGCCTCATTCACTTTCAACTCAATGTGGGACATGTCAACGCTGTAGCCTTTGCTGGGCTCAGCAGCCAGAACCCAGGAGTGATCACCATAGCCAATGCAGTGTTTGGCTCCAAGCCTCCCATCAATCCTGATGTTCTAACCAAGGCCTTCCAAGTCGATAATAAGGTGGTTGACTATCTCCAGAAACAGTTCTGGTACGACAACAATTAGAATTAAAAAAAAAAAAGATAATTATATGTGGAAAGTAGAAAAGGCCTTACAAAATACAAATGGTTGTTTTTCACTACTTACAAAAAATATTATGATCTAATATGAATTGAATAAAAATGGTTGTTTATGGATGCCTTATCCTGTGAATTTTGATATAAATGCAATATTATATATAGTGTGTAGTGCTGTGTGCTGACAATTGACTTGAAAAATGACAAATCGGCAACATCTGCATTCCACAAAGATATCATTACAACTTAGCAATGCTCACCCTTGCCTTTTCAACATTGGTATGTTGGCCTAGGTTATAGAGAATCAGGTGGAGGCTGAATTTTCAACAACTCTTTAGTCAAATATCATGAGTCCTCTTGAACTTTATTTGAATCAATCAATAGATACAAATATTTGAACGCAACATCTTGTAGCCAGTTAGGGCATGTTTGGTATTCTATTCAAGTAGGGAACTAAAAAAATGTGATTTGTCTTACAAACAAGGAGTTCTCTAATCCATTTTTTAAGATTCAAAAAGTTGTTTGGTATGCAACTTGAAAACTGTTTTGAATCTTTTAAATTTGAAAATATGTTTAGTTGAATTCTTGAAAACAATTTTTTTTTCATTTTTTATAATTAAGATATTTTGATAAACATTATTAAAATTATTTTAAACATACTATTTAAACATTCATATTTTAATATCATACATATATAATCGACAAGCTCAATTAGCATACTTATTGAAGAATACACAACAATAGATGAAGAAGGCACATAGGAGAAAGCACCTAAAAATGAGCAAGAAATCGGGAGGTACTATGTGCTCCAAATATTTACTAGTAAGCAAAAAAAAGAGAGCATATCCACAAGGTTTTAATACATAACCATTGAATCTATTTAAAAGTTTTCACAACTCCAATCCAATCTCCTATTAATTACAAACCACAAGCAGAAAACCAGGACATTTAATCATATATAAGTGTCAAGCTCAATTAATCATTCAATTAAAAAAAAATTAAGACTAATGATTCACTGTCGTTCACTTTACTAGGCTATTGAACCACACTCTTCTCCGTGGATCTGACATCTTCAAGAACATCTTCCTCCAATCCAAATTAGTAAACTTATCCAAAGCTTTCACATATGCATCATCCTTCACTCCCTCCATGGCCTCCAATATTTCCATGCAATCCTCAATGGTGCTCAGTTCTCTCTATGGAGAAGATACTTCCTTCTCACTCTTACACTTAAGCCTTGCCAATGAAACTTCAGTTTTGGCATTAAGAGACTTTGCCCAAGCTTCAATGGCTTCATCCATTTTGGTGGATTTAGATGACTTTGACCTTGAGGGAAGATCACTTTGGGGGTAATAAAGCACCACGCTTGTTCTTGTTGCTAGTTCCTTGTAATATCCCACATCGGCCAACGGAGAGGGGGTGATGTGCCTTATATGTACATGCCCGCCTCCATCTAGCACGAGGCTTTTTGGGAGCTCACTGACTTCGGAGTCATAGGAACTCCGAAGTTAAGCGAGTTTGGGCTAGAGCAATCCCAAGATAGATGACCCACTGGGAAGTTGCGAGTGAGTTCCCATAAACAAAACCGTGAAGGCATGGGGCCCAAAACGGACAATATCGTGCTACGGCGGAGCCGATCTGGGGTGTGACATTCCTTGATCTACTTCACTAAAGCCTCTTGCTAGTTTCTGCTTCAATTTGTCACGATTGTATCTCTTCCCAAACTTGTCAAACAACTTCTTTTCTATCCCAGCCCACTCATTCTTTTTTGCAATATTTTTTTGCTTCTTCATATAATATATGAGATATATTTTTATTCGTATTAATTGTTAAGAATGTGAGCAGTCAGATATATGAGCTAGATTGAAGAAAAATGGACTTTTATTTTCTTGAAGAGATGATGAAGAATAATATGGGTTTTTTTTTTTTCAAAAAAATTATTATTATTTTCATTAGGACTTAATAGTTTTAAAGCTAGTTTAAGTGTAAGAACATGTGTCAAAATATTACTCATAAAAAACAGGGAGTCTGATCTCCCTCCAGTGATATCTATAAATCGGCATGTGTTCCATGAAGGGTTTTCGACCCTCAAATCGCTATCCTCTTTGAAGACCTTCAAAGTGGAACATTTGCATAAACAAGATATGACCCGAGATATGATTTTGTTGGATCCATGATCATAACTTTTTAGCATGCTGGATTCCTAAAAGTGATTTTGTTAGTGGCTGCTGCCACTACTTAGTGCTTTTCCTTGTGGTTTGGACTAGGTATTTATATAGAAGAGATGATTTTGATAGTTATGGTGATAAGTCTGCGTAGCTATGATGTTAATTGAGAAATTTCTCCGAAGACAAACAAAGGTATGTTTGGTAATAAATAAAAAAATAAAAAAAGGATCATCTGATTAGTGCTACATTATACCGCCATATACATAAAAGCCAAAGCACTAATTAAAATTGTTTATGAAGAGTTAATAATTGAAGAAAACAACATGAAGTTCTTGTGAAAGTTCTTATGAAAAATCCTAATTATGCCTCCTACGACAACTCTTAGCAGTGGCCATTAGAAATGGGCAACTTTTCATTCGTTATTTGTTTGACAAAAAGGAAAGGGGGTAATGTACGCATGAGCATGAAAGCAGCTTTCAAGTCAAGTCAACCGGTAGATATTCATCAGCTGAGCTTGTTTACACGATCCATATAAGTAGGAAGCAAGTAAACCCTAATTTCAACTTAGAGACACCACCAAAGCAGTGATTTCGTTGATGTCTCTTGCCAGAGTAGCTCAACAACTCTCTCAATACTTCTGTAAGACACATGGTGTTTGGGAAATTTTCTGTACGTTATTTTTCTTCTCGATCGTATATACAAGATTACATTGGGATAGAAGGAAAGTAATTAACGCACTTATCATCTGTTCTTGATATTGAGATAGCTCTTGAGTTCTAGTGCTTTCTCATGAGTCATCCTCCTTTGAGTTCTAGTGTTTTATATTGGTTTTAGTGTCTTAGGTACCAAAACGTTATATTGATGCAAACTGACGGAGTGAAATACATCACCTCTTTGATAGAGTTAATGAACCCATCTTGACCACAAAAAAAGGTGTTAATGAATCCATAAAAGATCAATACAACATAAATTTTTTAATGTCGAATGTTATGACATTAGCCACCTTTAAAATTATATATATTTTTTGAGGGATCCCTCATATAAAGGGTCCCCTACTAATTTTTTTTCAAAGATCCAAACCATCTATTTTTTTAGTCTACATTTATAGATCATCCTTGAAAAAAAGTTAGACAAATCGGAAACCGTTTCTACCTCCAATTATGTCCTATAAAATCAATGAACACGGTACTTCAAGAAAGTATTAAAATTTCAAAATTTCAATTGAGTGGTCAAATGATATCGGATTCAAGTGATATTTTGTAGAGATGATCTTTAAATGAATATCTACAAAATAGACAGTTTGGATTAGTGAAATATAATACAAAGTGGGTCCTACAAGAATGTCCCTCAAATAAGCTTATTTGAAGGATCCCTCAACTGAAGCTTTCTATATATATAGCCATTCACAAGAGGTAAGTTTATTCATACACCAAAAACGTGGTAGTAAATTGGTTCTAATCTCAAGTACTCCTGATAACCGTTCCAAGTGCTGATGTCATGCATTACTATATCCCACTTGCATTTTTATGTATATTGAATAAAAAATACTAGTTATATATCACATTTATATACCACATTGGAAACCACCTCTCTAATATAAGTGTGCCCCATTTTATTGTTGGGCTCCACCGCTATTAGAGAGGTGGTATGCCTAGCATTACTCTATGTAAATACACACAAAAATATATGTTAGTATCTTATGATGCTAGATAATCTCTACCTAGTAAAAGAACATTAGTCCGTATGTAAGAATACCAAACTGTTTTGGAGGATATTTCTTATATTGAGAGGGATGATAACATACTAAATTCACACACACTACACATATGCTATATACTTATACAAGAAATACAGTTAAATTGAAACCTAAAACGACCTAGTTATGACCATAAAATGACGTAGCTAAACCTAAAACAGACTATAAACGAAGTATATACCAGCTCTTTAAGATTTCCCAGTCACTTATATTCATGTCTTTTTCATTAGTTTAGAAGGCTAAAATGACGTAGCTATGGCCATAAACACCATATGACCAAAGAAGATAAGTAAAGCACTTGGACTCTTTCCCAGAAGATTAATGCGGACATTAAGAAATTGAAACTATGGATAAGGAAGGTGAGGAAAGTAATATCAAATTTTGGAGTGTAATGCAACCTTGGTCGACATCCACTAACGATTTGATCAGCCAATTCCTTACCTGCTTCTAAATACTAGCTAGCTAATACCAAGAACATTTCATTCTCTCCAATCTATAAATAGGCAAGTGCCCCATAAAGGATTTTCATCTACCTTCGACACAAAACAACACAACCTAGCAAAGCCAAACTGCGATGAAAGGTGTTCATTTCCTCACAAGCACTGTTGCCATATTGGCATTCACAAGCTTCCTTGTGTCCGCCTATGACCCCAGTCCTCTGCAGGATTTCTGCGTAGCAATTAATAAACCCCCATCTGCTGGTATATACTAGTATATATATTTCATTTATCTAATATTAGTATTTGCACATTAGATACTCATAATGCCTTAAGAATATTATGAAACTATTTTGTTGTTAATCATATGTTTTTGAATGAGTGCATCATCAACTATTTATCCGCATGCTAATCGTACCATATTTTCTGATCATCTTATGAATCACTTCTCTAATGGATGTGAATTCACAGTTATGTGATTCCGCCTCTATACAATTAAAACATACGTAGTTCAAATAACAACATTATTGTTCGTTTTAATGCATGTGACAATTAATACTACAAAGACAATAACCTTCTTTTTCTTTTTCTGTTTTCATATTACAAGCAGTGTTTGTGAATGGGAAATTCTGCAAGGATCCAAAGTTCGTTACAGCAAATGATTTCTTCTTTTCTGGGCTTCAAATTGCCAAAAGCACAGCAAATCCAGTTGGTTCAACAGTGACAGCCGTGAATGTAGACCAAATAGCAGGATTGAACACTCTTGGCATTTCCCTAGCTCGCATAGATTTCGCACCAAATGGCCTAAACCCTCCTCATACTCACCCTCGTGGCTCAGAAATTCTTGTAGTCTTGGAAGGTACACTCTATGTCGGATTCGTCACATCAAATGCTGATAATAATCGGCTAATCAGCAAGGTGTTGAACAAGGGAGATGTATTTGTGTTCCCAATTGGTCTCATTCACTTCCAACTCAACCTGGGATACGGCAACGCTGTAGCCCTTGCTGGCCTTAGCAGCCAGAACCCAGGAGTGATCACCATAGCCAATGCAGTTTTTGGCTCCAAGCCTCCCATCAACCCTGATGTTTTAGCCAAGGCCTTCCAAGTGGACAACAAATTGGTTGATTATCTTCAGAAACAGTTTTGGTACGAGAACAATTAATAACACAAACCTATACATGAAAAAGCCTAAGGAATTTAGGAGGGCAAGTACCTCTTTGGATGTATTAAGTTCGCCAATAGTTATTGAATAAGATGGTTCTCTGTCTCAGTGGTTTTTGATATATAAATAAAATATTATAGTGGGTTGTGTCTTCCATCTCTTAAATTTCTTAATTACTAGAGTTTGGAGAGTTGAAAAAAATTACATTAAATTTTAGAGAGACGGGTAAGTGCCACACTACAGTAATACCAATATTGTCCTCAACTTAATCACCTAAAAAGCTCAGTAGATGTGATGTTTTATCCCAAAAAACCTCAGCAATATTAGTAGTGGAACTATTCATTATATGTTTTATTTAATTTAATTAAGTTTCCGATATGCGACTTATATTTTTTAACAACAGTCCTGATCTCTTGGACTACAGGGGTCCAAAAGATTTGTGGTCACTCACCGTTGGATGTAAATTCAACGGTTCACTCACTCTTGCACTCCTTTTAAGAAACTTTTTTGAACCATTAGATTAATATCTAACGGTGGGTGACCACAATCTCTTGGACTCCTGTGGTCCAAAAGATCGGGACTGTTTTTAACAAACCCATTGCATACACATATTCAACTAATTATATATCATTTGAGGACTTAATAATGAGTAATGCTATATTTACCACATGTTTACCCCACATTTCTATACCACATGGTGTGACATGTCCATATTATATACCACATCAATTAAATCAATGAAGTGTATTTTAATTAAGACAATTAGAAAAACAAACACTGGAATAAATCATAAAAGAAAATAAAATATCAAATAATTTTAATTGATGTGGTTATCCACCTTAGTTGCCACATAAGATGGTATAAGGATGTGGTATACAAATGTGGTAAAAGTAGCATTATTCCTTAATAATACTAATTAATTGAGGAGCCTTGCTTTTTCAAGATTGGTAAGTTCGATACCGGCAAATTAGGCAAAGGCAACAAACCCTTTAGTCAAATGTGATAATCCTCTTAAACTCACTATTTCAATCAAAAAATAAGATAAATAAGGGAACTCAACAGTTCTAGCTAATTAGAGCCAACTGGAATTCCTTTTCACCTTGTATAAAAAAAATAACAAGGGTTAGTCGTTTTATTAGTCACTGAATTTAAACTCGATTTGCATTCCAAAATGGTTCCCGTGATCCTTTAACTTTAGTTTCGTTAGGACAAATGGTTCTGCCGTCAATTTTGTTAACTTTTCTGTTAAATGCAGGGGCAAAATAATATTTTTGTATAAAAAATTAATAAAAATATTAATTAAAAAAAAAGTAAAATTAAACTCTCTCTCTCTCCCCCTCTATCCCGATTTCTACTCTCCTAAACTTGATTTTTCTTTTTTTCTTTTTTTCGGTTTTTTATTTGATTTTCTTTTATTGTTATTTTAAAGATATGATTTTTTATTCATTTTTTTGGTTTTAATATAAAAATATCATTCTGCCCATGCATTTAACAGAAAAAATTAATAAAATTGATTGTAGGACTATTTGTCCAAACGAAACTAAAGTTAAAGTATCACGAGAACCATTTTGGAAATTGAGGTACTCAAATGCAAATCGGGTCAAAGTTCAGGAACTAATAAAATGATTAACCCAAAACAACAAAAACAATTCCTTTCCACCCAATCACGAATTTGGGGCCTCCATAATGAGAAATTATACAATACTGCTGTAGTACCAGCTGGCTTTACTTACTGTCTAACCAACATCAGCCATGTGTACAACTTATACACATCAGTTGAACCTTGAAATTCTACCGTTGACACCCCTTGACTGAAACTCCATTCAAAGCCAGAAACGGCAACTTAACACCCCTTAACAACACTTTTACAAACCAAAATAGAGAGACAAGACCACTCTGCAAGCACTAATTGGTAAAAGTTTTAGTATATGTTTTCCGATTTATAAGACAATGATTGAAGGTTTTCTAAATTTTAGGGATTTTATACAATTCACAACTATTTTCTTAAGTGATATGTTTGTTTTTACATGTGAAATTTGGAAGCATGTTTTATTCAAACCATTGATATTGATATTAAGTTTTCACGAGGCCAATGTTATTTTGATAACTTTCTCTTTTTCCTACTTATCTGTAATGAGCTATTATATATTTGTATTTGTATATGCACATATGTTATGGGTGGAAGATTGTTCTGAAATCAATATCTTTTGCTTAAGTTTTAGAGCATTTATTAGAGTTGAAGCTTTTGGTTTTAGGGAAGTGTGAAGGAGCATTTAAATCATATGCTTACATATGGGTTGAACTTTGTTTTCATGTATAAATAACTACATGTAGCTTGATCCCTTGGTAAGGGTATACATAGGCAGCCTAGAGTTACTAGGTGCAGCCACAAGATCAAGTGCTGAAACTTTGTTCAATTAAGTCATATTGAAAATTGACAACGTATCTATGTTATTCTAAGAGTTGAGACCAGATTCCGATGGTTGAATGATTTATGCGGTATAAAGTGGCCTGAGGCCATTCAGATTTATTTGTCTGATGCATGTTGAAGGATTGAGATTTTTCAATTTTAACTGTATATTTTTACAGGTGGAAATTTATTGGGAAATGTTCATTTTTCTGGGGAGACTCTGCCAGTTTTCTGGCATAAGTTAAACCCTTAAGTTTGTTTTCGTTTTGCGGTTCAGTGCAAGAGGGGTATTTTGGACATTATGCTTGACACTTATCAGGTGTTGGACACACACAGGGTTCGATACAGATTCCAAAGTAGAATTTGAGCCGGGTCTTGTCAAGTGTCATCATATGTGATATTTTTGGAGGAATGTATTAGTGGTAGGGTGATGGCGAGGTTGGGGTGTGGGTGGTTAATGCATTTAGCTACCAAAAATTGCCTCTATTGTACATTTGTAATACAAGGAGCACTAAGGGTGTGTTTGGTTCATGGGAAATAAAACGATTCCCTGTGTTTGGTAAGTCCAAGTATAGAAAATGGTTGTCTCACGCATTGAAAAATATGAGAGGAAATGAAACCCACTCCCCTTAGTCCCTTGGGTGAAGGTTTCATGTTCCTTTCCCATGGAAAATTAAGGCCATCATTAAATGCACATTTTTCATTACCATTTCATCCCCATTAACAATTTAGAATTACAATATAGCATTAATATGCATTATTTTATGTATTTATTTAGTTCATATTTCTAACGTGGGTATAATAGGAAAATTAAACAAGGTTTGTTTTACAATCTTACACAAACCAAACATGGGAGAGGAAATTTTCATTTCCTATCCCTTAGGAAATGACTTCCCATAAAATTCGTTCCGTGAACCAAGCAAGGCCTAATAGCTCATGTGTATGGTATATTATTCGGTTGAGTTACTAGTTCCAACCAATCAAATTCAATCAAACTAAATTATCCCCAAACACTACAAATTTCCTTATCCAAACCACTACAAATTTCCTTATCCAAACCACTACAAATTTCACATGGGGCTTATAGCTCAAGTAATTAAGAGCATCCTTCCACGGTGACCCCTTACTTGATCCCTTTGCCTATCGGAGTATAAATGACTGGTGGCTTCTAGTATCTCACCCTTTCTTGACTGATATCGCCTATGTCGTCAATCACGTATGTCAATTCATGCATGCTCTTCACACCACTCATCTTCAAAGTGTCCAACGGATTTTTCATAACATCTAGGGGACTCTTGAGCATGGTGCTCTCTTTCATCGGACCTTTGATTTATCACTATTTGGCTTTTCGAATTCTGCTTGGGCGAGTACTATTGATGACAATCAAGGTGTTCTATGTTGGCAAGTCCTTATTTAGTTAGGATTTTGATTCCTTATTTATTTAGGATTTTGGTTATTATGTTCTGCCTTACCTACTATCATGCTCGCAGAGTGTCTGTGTTCTGCTTTTATGTGTTCTTCTATGTGCCCTATTTGTTAAGGTTTGTCAGTTGTTTCACTCGTGGTTCATGACAAAGCCTTCTCTACAGTTGTTCGATTGGTCAATGTCGAATATGGTGTTCTATGACTCGCTTGTCAAGTTGAGCATGTGAAATATCTTTGCCCCAACTTGAGGGGGAGTGCTGGCGAGTCCTTATTTAGTTAGGATTTTGGTTCCTTATTTATTTAGGATTTTGGTTACTTACCATTTATTTAGTCCTATTATAAATGGAATTTATTTATTATTGTAATTTAGATATATTTCTTATTTTATTTGGGGTTAACACATCTTTGTACTTGTTTAAATACCTCCATATTGGAGAAGAATAAAAATATGAGCATATATGAGCATAACTAAATATTTGCCCTAATAAAACTTGTTATGTTCATTTTACTCATCAGTTGGCCAATGTTGGAGGCCAATCAGAATATAACCAAATAACATAATAAAAACAATATGAAATGTATTCTATCTATATAATCAAATCAATATAGCAATAGAATGAATTACAAAATACTGCTTGGATAGATGGTAGAGTCCTGTAGAGTTGCAGTGTCCTTTAGATAGTATTTCTCCTCTACCCTTGTGCTTGTAGTTCGATAAGAGTCCATCCATCAGGACTAAACTATCACAAATCAAAGCCTAAGCATTGTGGCTTTGATTTCTAGCGAACAACGATATGCTCTCTCTCAGTAAGTATGTATGTGTGAAAATAATAATGCAATTCCAAATTCTATATCTTCTGGTTTGGACGAATTGTCAATATATAGAGGTCTGATACCTCTTCATCCAACAATTATAATAACTGTTTATACATTTTTGAATTTCATATAATGATTTTATCTAAAAATGAATTTCTAATTAATAAAAAAGAAATATTAATTAAATCAACAAAACCCCGAGGCCCATCTTTTCACAATTAAATATATATACATTTATTAGTCATATATATTCCAAGCTCAAACTAAGATGAGGCCCAACTTTGCTTCCACTTGACCCATATCCTATTTAAAGCTTCTAAAGTATTGATACTTATAAACCATAAAAAGAAATAACTCTCTTCCAATGTGGGTAATTACAACTAATTTGAGCCTACCAACAATAATTTCCACCACTATTGCCTTTTCCTTTTCTCTTTCATTCTTTCATTCTTTCTTTTGGCGTGGTAGTGCGGGTAATAACAACAGACACCTGCCCTAGCAAGGGTAATTACTATAGGACACAGTGAGTCACGGACCAATCTCATAGTCAAAAGTAGCACACCAATGCAGCTTAAATGCTAAGATCCCATAATCAGAAGAAATAATCTATAAGTTGAGTAATTGATGTTCTTTTCCAAATTACTTAGGCCGGCAGTACAATATTTTAGGCAAAAGTCCATTTGGTGACATAAGAAATGTTTAGGTCGGCGGCTATACAATATTTATACAATATCAAAGCCGACGGAACATAAGTTTCTTATGTTGCAAAACAATTTGATACCAAGAACCTTTAACATAGTTCAATATCAATATCGTGAATCGTGTGGGAGAGAAAAAATTGCATCAAATAAAAACTAAAGAAGTAAAACAAGAGTGGGACTAGCTCAATCATATCTCATCTCATATACATTCACAGTGCATTACACATGGCCATTTGACATTGGACCAATATGTATATACAAAGCATTTTTCATGTGCTTACTAGTGGTGGTAGGGAAACTAAATTGTTTGTATTCAAAAAGTTATATGCATGTGCACTTGCGTGTAAGGGTACGTGTATTTGAAAACGATAGAAAATGCGTTTTTCTTGTGGGCGTATGAAATTTTATTATGAGATGGCCTATAACGTTAATTTCAACTCTAATAAGCTATGCAAACAGTTGAAATTGACGTTAATTTGCATGATGTGAGACGGCCGCCTAGAACTATATGATATTATTTTATTTTCCTCATTCAAACACAACGTTAATTTCAAACTCTATCTAGAATTATTAGCCTCAATTGAGTCAGTAAATACCAAGTTTTCAACAGAAACATAACCAGAGAGAAGTATATATGCAAACCGGAAAAGATTTAGTTTTCATCATCCTTTGTGCATAAGCGATTGCCATAAGAACTTCACTAGCACAAAAAAGCCAAAAAAAGAAAAGAAAAGGGATTGCTTTGTTGGGAGATATTCCAGTAATAATTAATATTCATCCAGACAAAAAAACCCATTAGGAACGAGGTGGGGGAAAACTCACACACACATATACCATGGAAATTTGAAACCATAACCACTTGGGAGCACATCAAATACCTGTGCCATATCCAACCAACACACCATAGGTAAAACTGATTAGTTGTTCGGTAAACCTTTTTTTAAATTAAAAAAATAGCTTTATATATGAAGCAATAGATAGAAATATCATAATGTAGTACATCAGATAGCTAAAGAGGTCCATCTTCAATCATACATGAAAATCAGAAAACAAAATTGCAGTGCATTCTTCGAAAGAGGATCCGCACCGGGTATATACTGACAATAGCAAAATACAGAAAATTAAAAGGAAAAATGCGATCTTGATTCCTCCACAAAAGCTCCCCCTTTAAACATAATTTTTTTTAAATAAAAAAATATACATTTGAAAAGGAAATTAGGGTTATACATATTTGAAAACGAAAAAAGAAATTTGGATAACCTTTGAAAATGGAGGGGACCAATTTTCACATGGCAATATGCAATTTACACTACTAAACAACTTGGTAGAAACAAAACTGTTCAAATCGAAGGATGTTTGTTATAAGAAGCTGTCAGCCCTTTGCATTTTACCATGTCACGACTTAAATGTGGTCCATCTGTGCCTTTCTCTCGTTGTCCAATCTTCAATAATTCAAAATTAGTAATTAAAACATGCCGATTAAATAGTAAGTCTTGGGTCTTTCTGGAAAAAAAAAAGTAAGTACTCTTGGTCTCTATAAATAGTAGCTCCACTCCTCGCTGCAAAGATGTGCATGCATTTGTGGTGTGTTTGTTGCAAATTTGATCTCTCCTTGAATTCCAGCTATATAGACAAGTTTCTTGAAAACTTACACGGTTCGGCCAAAATATAATCTCTTTATACTGTCTTTAGACTTTAGCTTACTTGATTTACACTTTTGCTTTTATAAACTGCATGCCATGCATTTGACAAACTATTCTGAATGTTATCTCCAGTTATGTATGCATTTTTGTGAGTGGATTTTGCAAGTTTTGATTCAAATGACTTTTCATTTTGAAATTCAGGAACGATTCGAAATCGAAACCCCTTTCTGCCAAACCAAAAGGATTTTCGGACTATATATACATTTGTAAAACTTGTGAACTTCATTTTATATGTGTGTACTTGTTAAGTATTGTTAGTGAATGGAACTTTCGTTATGCATGCATGAGTAGTGCTAGAGTAGTGCTAGTCTTTCATTAGAAGCCTAAGCCAGTTTTAATTCACTTGAAATGAAAAACACCCATTTAATTTCAGAGAAAAACTACTTGCCCAATTATTTTTGTGATAAAAACTAGCGAACGTTAAGAGGAACAACTTATATATATGTACACACAAATATATACTTATATATATTGAATATTTTCTTCTAACTAAAGTTATTTGAATATGCAGAAAAGAAAGTAGGCAATGGCTAGCCAATTGGCCCTCCAACGACTCAAGAATCTCCTCAGGTACTCTTTATTATTATTTTATTTTAATTTTTGTAGATTCCTACGATTGACCAATTGAGCTATACTGCACTGATCAAGTTCTTTTTTGTTTTGAGTAACAATAGCATCATGTACAAGAAATTCTTCAATATTTCCGTGACATGTTGTATATCTTTCATTTATAAATTAAAATAACAAAGTGTTCATAGACTACATATGATAATTCAGCCACCAAAATTTAGAAGAAAAAAAAACAATCCATGGCTAAATATAATATTTGGCTACAAAATCTTTTCCAAAACCGTGTGCTTAATTTATAGTTTAACAATTTATGCAAAATTTGACAATTTTGGTTGGTATATATGGTTGCAGTGAGAAGGGAGAGCTGGACGATGTGGCTGCTGCCAAAATTGAGAAGTTGACGGCTGAGTTGGAAAAACCTGGTGATTTTAACCCAGTTCAAAGAATTGTGGATGGCTTCATCCACTTCAGGACCAACAAATTCGAGTAAAGATCGGATATATTTTTCAAACGTTAAATCATATATGAATGATTAAATTCGTGAAAAGCATCTCAACCACTGCCACAATTCAGAAAAAAATCATCATTGAAAGGACTTTGTTGAAGAACATAAAGTCTAACATCGAAACTTGGACAAATAAAGTACAACATATAATGAATTGTTCCATTACTAATAACATCGAGACCATTTTATAATAAAACCTCACACTTATTAAATTTTATAATATTAGTGTTGGTAGTAGTTAGCCATCTTATACCCAAAGGACAAAATAAATAATAGGTGGATATTCTTGAAAATTTTAAAATCTAATAATATTTTTCATTGTTTCTTAACTATCTTTTTGGGCTGATCTTGCAGAAAATATCCGGACTGTTTCAATGAGCTTGCTGAAGGACAAAGCCCCAAGGTACAATTTGTCCTTCACTAGATTAGGCCTAGCATCTTAAAATTAATTATTATATAGCTTAACATATTAATAAAATTTTATGTTTTGTTTCAATGCAGTTTCTGGTATTTGCATGCTCGGACTCCCGAGTAAGCCCCTCTCATATCCTTAATTTCCAACCTGGGGAGGCCTTCATGGTTCGCAACATTGCTAACATGGTTCCTGCTTTTAACCAGGTTCAATACTCTCTCTCTCTCTCTCTCAAGTGATTAGTTATTCTAATCAAACTAAATATAGTTTTTAACAATTTATCTCACACTAATCATGTATTAGACAGCTAAAATAAGTTCGTTTATATGGCTTGCAGATAAAATACGTAGGGGTTGGAGCGGCCATTGAATATGCTATAACAGCACTTGGGGTGAACATTCCAAAAACTTTAGATTTAATTAATTATTAATTACTAGGTATTTTCTCTTCACTTCTTATTACAATATTTATGAATGATAACAAGAGAAGAAAATTTGACAGGTAGAAAACATTTTGGTCATTGGACACAGTCGTTGTGGAGGGATCAAGAGGCTTATGACTCATCCAGAGGATGGTTCTGTTCCCTTGTAAGGCTTTTTGCATACAAAAAGTTTAGCTTGTGGAAGATTCATATATAATCGTTTTTGAGGATAAAATGCTTTTTGTTCATTACCAATTTTTTAATATTTAATAACGCCAATACTAAAAAAATTCAAAGAGCACAGGCATTTGTATCTACAAAAAATAGAGTTTGTATTAGCACTTTTTCGTGCACAATATATAAGGGCGGAACTAGAAATTTTTTAATGGGTGGGCTTGCTAAAGTTATTAGCTTACTATACGACACTCCTTTAAAATATTGGCCACGAAGAGTATCTATACAAACTCTATGTGTAGACACAACTCCATCGACCTATTTTTAGTAGTGTGGTTTGTTCCAAACACATGAAAGGTTCTATTGCTTCTTCAAAAACCACTAAAAGTGCTATTCTTGTATATTTTAGTCAAACTCTATAAATGCCTTTTTTTTAGCAACTAAGCAATGAAAAACTTTATCACCAAAGGGGAGCACAAATCATAATAACTTGCTAATGGTATACAACGTTGCGTCCATTTTGATTGGAATTTGCAGTGACTTCATAGATGAATGGGTTAAAATTGGTCTACCAGCCAAGGTTAAGGTTATAGCAAATGGACTGGGTGGGCATGATATTGATGAACAATGTGAAGCTTGTGCAAGGGTAAGCTAATTATATAGCACCAACTCTTTTATACTTTTCCATCTTTAACTCAGTGGTAAATTTACAAGGCATATATACATTGTACACTCGGTTCAGTTCTCCATGATTGAAATAAATCTCACCCAGCATCTTCTTGAACAATGATTTTATGCAGGAATCAGTAAATTTATCACTGGTAAACCTGCAAAGTTATCCATACGTTCAAAAGGCGATTTCTAACAGAAATCTAGCACTCCGGGGTGGTTACTATGACTTTGTCCGTGGAGTTTTCGAGCTCTGGGAGCTTGAATCACACATTTCACCCCCCATCATTATTCCAGCACCTTAATTGCTAGCTTACATGAAGCATCATCAAGGTGTGTATGTGCCTCTGCCAATAAAAGTGACAATATATATAAATAAAGCAGATGAGACCTTATAGTGGTACTGCTTGGTCTTGTATCAGTTTCTCGGTTGGTTCTTTTGTCAATGTTTGTGTAATGTTGCTTGTTTTCTTTAGTTGAATTAAGAACTTCATGTCCCCTTTGTAATTTCAAGGAAACTGTGTAATAATTAGCAGCTATTATCTGCTGCCCTCTATATGATATTTGTTTGGCATGCTTAGTTGAATTGTCGTTTCTTTCTTGGGTTTAGAAGCAGCTCTTAAGCAACTACAAATCTGTAATTGATTCATCCCTAATTTCAGCACGCTCAAATAACGATTCATCCACTTCGCTCAAATAACGGTTCATCCACGTCTCTACTAATGCTACCCCACCTCGCCAATTAGAGAATTAAGAAACTCTTAATCTAATGATACTTTTGAACCCCGTCCTCGTTAATATAAAACTAATAAATAATTAAGTAAATAATTAACTGGTGATATAATCAAATTTGATGTAAAAAGCTAGTAACTAACGCACCTCCCTTTTTTTGGGCTTAATTCCGGTTTTACCCCCCAGCTTGAATGTCGATCCTAATTTACCCCTTGGAACTCAAAAAGTCGCACCCCCTTCAGAACCTTACTCTATGTCCCAGTTTACTATTTCCGTCCACAAAACTGTTAAGTTGCTGATGTGGCATGAACATTTTAATAATTTTAGCTATTAATTTCAAATATATTTAAAGCATTTTTAAAATATTAAAACTTATATAAAGATAAATAAAAATTTACACCCAAAAAAAAAAAAACAAAACAAAAACCAACAGTCCTTCCCAAAGCCCAAGTACACATTGAGTTGAGTCATCCTTGGGCCAAAGCACCATCCCATGTTACTTTGAATTTTTATAATTTCATTTTGTTAAACTCATGGTAGCATATTTGACAGGACCCGCCCCGAATTTCTCAAAATCCGAGACGAATCCTGTGGAATTCTCGACATCACCCCGATGCCGGGCTCACTTACTAAAGACCGGGACTTTCTGCCGAAATTTCGGCAGTCTCCCCTGTAAATTGATCATTCCCTAAATTTTTCAACCTGCATAAAACACATTTAATATTCCAACAGGCAGCACGCACAATATAATTTCATGCAATTCACAAACTTGACCTTCAGCCCTCACAAAAACCGAAGGGAAACCAAACTACCCACAAAGCCCTTGAGCCAAAATATTGCCTTTGGCAAGGCAACTAATAAACTCAAATATGAATTATGAATACTAAATACAACATACATCATCTAACTTTTCCAATTCCAACATACGAGGTTTTAACCTCCTAACACAATCACATCTATGTTTGTGGCTGCATCTAATAACCTTAGGCTGCCTACGTACCCTTACTGAGGGATCAAGCCACATGTAGTTCTTTCATACAAAATTTACAAAACCATCAACATGCAATCAATTACAGAAATCCTAAACAAAACCTTTTTCAAACATTATTCTTTCTCAACTCAGTAATAGTCCTTAATTCATCTCTCTAATAACCGCATAATCTCCCCATACGCCGGAAATTCCAACGCCACATATGGGGTCTGTCATTCCGCCATAAAATCCTACGCCACGGGTGACCTGACAATCACATAATCTCCTCATACGCCGGAAATTCCAACGCCACGTATGGGGTCTGTCTCAACGCTGAAAAATCCTACGCCACGCGAGACCTAACAATCACATAATCTCCCCATATGCCGGAAATTCCAACGCCACATATGGGGTCTGTCAGCACGCCGGATAACCTACGCCACATGTGACCTAACAATCATAGCATCTCCCCATACGCCGGAAATTCCAATGCCACGTATGGGGTCTGTCCTCACGCCGGATAACCTACGCCACGTGGGACCTAACAATCACATAATCTCCCCATATGCCGGAAATTCCAACGCCACATATGGGGTCCGTCAGCATACCGGATAACGTACGCCATGTATGACCTAACAATTATAGCATCTCCCTATACACTAGAAATTCCAACGCCGCGTATGGGGTCTATCCTCAAGCAGGATAACCTACATCACGTGGGACCTAACAATCACATAATCTCCTCATATGTCGGAAATTCCAACTCCACATATGGAGTCTGTCTCAACGCCGAAAAATCCTACGCCACGCGAGACCTAACTATCACATAATCTCCCTATACGCCGGAAGTTCCAACGCCACGTATAGGATCTGTCAGCACGCCGAATAACCTACGCCACGTGTGACCTAACCATCATATCATCTCCCCATACGCCAAAAGTTCCAACGCCACGTATGGAGTCTGTCCTCACGCCGGATAACCTACGCCACGTGGGACCCAACAATCACAGGGTGGTACTTAAAGTAGTGCGTATAGCACTTCAAACTGACATTCTAAACTCTTTTTATACCTTTA
This sequence comes from Prunus persica, assembly GCF_000346465.2. Classification (NCBI taxonomy): domain Eukaryota; kingdom Viridiplantae; phylum Streptophyta; class Magnoliopsida; order Rosales; family Rosaceae; genus Prunus; species Prunus persica. The sequence continues at coordinate 2,318,190 of NC_034016.1, read as the reverse complement.
TAAATATATATAAGTATATATATTAACCTCTAATATTGGGTAAACCTCAATAACAATCTAGCATCCGATAATCCACCCCCCCAATTTAAAACAATAAATTAATATCTCAATCCCACATAATCAACTAACGATCAAGACATGTCATTATGGTCATTTTAATCCTCATGGGAAAGTAAAACTACCTCGGGATACTTACGGTCAACCAAGGAGTCAAATTACCCCATACTTGGTTAAACGGACCCACGGGGCCCACGACTTCCAAATTCTGATCCGAAAGTTCCTATAGGTTCCATAAGATTTAGGATATACGCCATGTAAGTTTGGTCCGGATCGGACGGTCGGATCGCTCACATCGCACGATCTGATGGTTATTATAAACATAAACTTTAAATTATTAAATCAGAACATCCGGGGCTCCGATTCACGATCCGTGAATTCCTACATAATCCTAGAAATGCTAGATCAACATATATTAAATCTAAGACTATCCAATGGTTCAAACCTATCGAACCCGGATAACGCACAATAGACGATATCCGTTCGAGACTCAAACGGTATCCAAATTGAAATCCGAGCACACCTACGCACTCGTGAGGACCAGGAGATCACTTTAGGACCTAAACCCGGTCCATTTTCCTAGCCCACGAACTGCCACACGCGCTGGCAACGCGTGGGTGCCTTGAGTAATTTTCGACGGCCGAAAAAACTCCAAACCGCCGGCCAAGCTTCCTATCCTAAGTGTAACACCCCATTTGGAACTACTTTTGTTCTTGGACATACCCTGAAAAATGGCCGGAAGTGGCCGGAATAGCGATCCAAAAATGGCAGATTTTCAAATTGAAAATCGACCCATCAACCCTCAAAATTAATGAAATCCTACCCAACCATCAGTTAGAACACATTAAAAGGATGAGAAAGCATACCTAGATCGACGAAAATGGTGGCCGGAGGCGTCTGAACGAGCTCCGTGAATTTTGGGTTAAAACCGTTCGGATTTTTACATTTTCCGACGACCACAGGTGGTTCCAGCGGCTGATATTGGTCGGGATGGGAAGAGGGAGGTGGCCCGGTTCTTTTGGGACCGGTGCCACCCCAAGCGGTGGTTGGATGCGACGGTGGTAGCCCAAAAACCACCGCAGTGAACAGTAACATGGGGCTGTTTCTGCGCACAGGGAGGGAGAGAGAGAGAAGGAAATCTGATTTTTTTATTAAAAAAACTCATTTCGAAATATTTATGATTTTGCCACTGAGCTTGTTTTGCTCGTAACTTCTTCGTTTCAACTCCGAATCGAGCCTACTACATGTCTACGAACTCATCTCAGTACGACCTACCCAAAAATACCAGTCACTGCCCCAAACTCTTTCCGGGTAAAAAAAGACCAAAATACCCCTACCCAAGGGTAAATTTATAATTTCACTTAAATAATTTAAATAAGGGATTAAATTTGGAGTCGAGGTGTTACAATATTAATTTGATATTATAATATTTTAATATTTTCATCCTTTTCATTAATAAATTCAAATGTAAAATACAATTTTATATGTTTGGGCCAATACATTGTATCTAGGAGATATCTGATCTAAAATTTCTAGTCGATAGAACTATGAATTCCTAGTTTATAGGAATAAGGTAGGGGTGAGCATATGAACCGAAAAACTAGAAAACCGAACCGGACCGGACGAAAAAAAATCAGAAAAAACTGAGTTGACTAAAAAGTCAACAAAACCGGACCGGACCGGTTCAAACCGATTCCAGTTCCGGTTTTACACAAGACAGCACCGGACCGGTCCAGTATTAAATATATATTTTAATATATTATATATAATATACAATATAAAAAATATTATTTTATTAGGCCAGTTCTATTTTGTTAGAATAGAACTGGCCATATCTGATTACAAAGAAACAAGCCCACTTTAGTTTACACAAATTAGGTTTTCTTTTCCCTCAGTCTCGACCAAGCTGCCGCTCCTCTTCTCCGTCTCTCTCTATGTCTGCTTCTCTTCTCTCAAACCAAGCTGCCGCTCCTCTTCTCCGTCTCTCTCTGGATTGTCCGTTGCTAGCCTTAGCATGTATGTATTTTCTCTATACAATTGTTAAGCTGCGTCACCTATTGATGCTTAGGAATTATTCATCAGCGTTGATCAGTTGGCTTGTATCTGATCTGAATGCTTCCTATATCAGAAGGGAATAATAATTCTGTAGCTGCCTATTTACTAAGAGGAAAATACTACACTTCCATCTCCATATATTTGATTATTCTGTTTGATTGAATATCATCCTGTTTGATTATTCTTGTTCTGGTAGGTCATCATTACATGATCCATGGGCCAACAATGTGACCCGACATAAAGGTTTGCTTTCTTGCGTAGTCTTTTCTTGATGACCTCACTTTTTTTTGGGTAGCAGTTTCTTAAAAAAAAAAAAATTTCATTTTCCAGGACACCTTCTATCACCTGAGTCATTGAAGGATGCTCTCGATGGTGTCACGTCTGTTGTATGCATTCTCGTCATGCTCTGTTTTATTTGACTGTTATTAGCCAATACGTAGCAAAGACACATGCACACACTGACACTTTCTCTATCCATGTAATGTATTGTTCCCCCCTTCCATTTGTAGTTCAAAATGTGCTTATTGTATGGATTATAGAATGAAACTCTCTCTTACTTATCCTGCCACTTAGCTTTCTTTCCTAGGTGAAATGTTTGATTTGTCTTCCTAATGAGTTTTCTTGTCCTAGATATCCTGTGTTGGTGGGTTTGGCTCCAATTCTTACATGTATAAGATTAATGGGACTGCTAATATAAATGCAATTAGAGCTGCTTCTGAACAAGGTATATATTCATATATGTTTCAAATTTCATTTTTCTATTGGCAACTTCCTTAGTACCTCTATTAAACTATTGCCGTTGATCCTGCAGGTGTGAAACGATTTGTGTATGTCTCTACTGCTGATTTTGGTGTGGTAAATTACTTACTGCGAGGATATTATAAGGGGAAGGTACCATACTGAATGATAGCACCTATTTGCTTTGTTTAAGTTTTACTTGTACGAGACATTTTAATGCTGGGACTCTTTTCTTAATAAACGTTTGTCTTTTACTCGTACCCATTTCACCATGCTCTAGTATTTTTGCTGGGAACAATTTTTAATGTTTTTAATGTTATCTGACACAAATTCCTTTGCTGCATCTTGTTCAATCTAGAGAGCTGCAGCAACAGAGCTACTAACCAAATTCCCTTATGGAGGTGAGCTTTCTTACTCTGTCAGATGAACATCTTATACCTAGCTGTTCATTTATCAGATAAATGGCTAAGATCTGAGAGATTAATAAACTTTCCTGGAAATTTAACAAGTTGTTACATATCCTGTCCCTCTAATTTCAATCAATATCTTCTTAAAAACATTAATTTACTATGTTTCTTGAAACCAATAACGAGTGACTAGAGTATTAGTTATAAGGACCGTTTTTGTTTTGTATAATAATGGAATCTTCTATTACATGAAATTTTACTTGCGCTTTTCAGGACTGATTTTGAGGCCTGGATTTATTTATAGGACTAGAAGCGTCTGGATTTATAACTGGAGTGAATCAATTATTATCTGAAGGATTGACGTGTGAGCTGCCACTGTAAGTTAAACCATCTCTTGTCTCTGAGAAAGCAATGGGTTATTATAAAGGTTTATCTTTCTGTTTATAAATTTATCTTTGTTGTGAACTTGTGAAAATTAATCAGATAAAGGTGGTTTCTTTAGCTTGTGTGTTAATTTGATAGTATTGGGTCATCATATCAGGATTGTAGTGCCTTTAAGTTAGTGTACATCTTGTCATGTAGCATGATGGAAATGATCCATAATACACATGATAGATAGATAAAAGATTTAGAAAAATTGTATTGTCTTACCTATATTAAGTTGAGACTTACTCCTTTTAAATATGCTTCATGCTTCTCTCAAATTGATAACGTTTATATATTGGTATGTCGGACTGACAGATATGTTCTTGTACTTTAGAATTTCAGTTCACTCTCTCTCTCTCTCTCTCTCTCTCTCTCTCTCTCTCTCTCTCTCTCTCTCTCTCTATTAGTTTATTGCTGCTGTATGTTCATATTAAGTTATGCTGCTGATTTTTGTATTGATAAATAATTAGGTGCTAATTTTTAAATATTAAAAGAGGGATGGACCAATGTGAACAGTTGCCTAGTAATAGTAATGAAGTATGCTCTTCTTCTGCATCCGCGTCCGCTTCCGCATCATCACCATCACCTACTATACCAATAACCCAACATCAAGCCCAAACACCTCCTCAACATAGTGGTCTTCCACCATTACCTCCTTTAGAGACTAGAAAATCATCAAGAGAAAAATCGGAGGTGTGGGATCACTTCAAAAAATATGATGATGTGGTTGAGACCGTGAAGAAGGATGGTAGCAAATCTTTGACATGTAAAAAGAGAGCTAGGTGCAAGTATTGCTTTACTAGTTATGCCGCGGACCCAAATTTGAATGGGACGTCAAGTTTGAAGAAGCATATTGAGTCTACATGTAAGAAATATCCTGGGAGTGTTGGAAAGGATAAAAGGCAAAAGACTTTGTCGTTTGACTAAGCACTTGGTGGTCTATCAACAACCGGGCATACTAAAGAAGATTGGTTAAGGTCTTGTGTAGAAATGGTAGTGATGGATGAGTTGCCTTTTAGTGCGGTTGAAGGTAAAGGGTTTAAGAGATTTTGTGAATCATTAAACCCTCATTTCCAAGTGCCATCTCGTAGGACACTTGTAAGGCATTTTATGGTTATGTATGAAGAGATGAAACAAAAGTTGAAAGGAGAATTAGCATCACATAGAGTGTGTCTCACAACGGACACTTGGACAAGTGTTCAAAACGTAAATTACATGGTGATCACAACACACTTTATAGACGGTGAATGGAATTTGCACAAAAGAATTTTGAACTTTTGTGTCATTGCTAACCACAAGGGGAACTCAATTGGTAAACTCCTCGAGACTTGTTTGCTTCATTGGGATTTGAAGAAGATACTCACAATCACGGCCGATAATGCTTCTTCAAATACGAAGGCAATAGATTACTTGAAGTCAAAGATGAGTCATTGGAAGAATGGTAGTCTTGTATTGGAAGGAAAGTATATGCATGTGAGGTGTTGTGCTCACATTGTCAATTTGATTGTTCGAGATAGCTTGAAAAAACTAGAGAAAAGCATATTGGCAATAAGGAATGCGGTTAGGTATGTAAGATCCTCTCCACAAAGGTTAGAGGAATTTAAAACATGTGTTTTGAATGAGCGAATTGAATGCAAAGGGCTTGTGGTGTTAGATGTTCCAACTAGGTGGAATTCAACATATTTGATGTTGGATGCCGCTTTGAAGTTTGTAAAAGCCTTTGTAAGAATGGGAGAAGATGATGATGCCCCATTTGCGTCTTGGTTTAGTGAAGATGAACCGGTTTGGGAAGATGAGGGTGTGGTTGTATCTCATAGGCCTAAAAAGAGGGTAGGGCCACCAACTAAGGAAGATTGGAGCAATGCTCTTACCTTTGTCATTTTTCTAAAGGTATTTTATGATATGACATTGAAGATGAGTGTTTCTTTGCATCCGGCTTCTCACACCACCTTTCATAATTTGATTGCAATTGAGGGTGAAATTGGTGATTTGTTCTTTGGAGAGCAATTACCAAGTGAAACTCACACCTCCATGGTTTTGAAAGATATGGCATGTAGCATGAAGGTGAAATTTGAAAAGTATTGGGGTGACCTTGATAAAGTGAATCAACTTTTGATGGTAGCAGTTGTTCTTGATCCTCGGTACAAGTTGGGGAATTTGGAGTTTGTATTAAAGAGGAGGTTTGAAAACCCGCAAGATGCTACTAAGAAGAAAAATGAAGTGAAAGAGCTTTTAATGAAGCTTTATGAGGAGTATGCTATCCCACCACCTCCTACTCAATGCACTAGTGCTAATGGTAATACTAGTTCTACTAGTAGTATTACTTTAACAAGTTCTAGCAAAAAAGGAGGAGGAAAGAACCTTTGGGAAATGGAAGAAGGTTGGATAAAAGAATCTCAAGTAAGTAACACCATGATATTGGAGCATGAAGTTGATAGGTACTTAACCGACCCAATTGAAAAAATGGTTCTCAACTTCGATATTTTGAAGTGGTGGAAATTGAATGGGGTTAAATATCCGAGTTTGTCACTTATTGCAAAGGATGTGCTTGCTATTCCCGTATCAACCGTGGCTTCGGAATCATGCTTTAGCACGAGTGGTCGAGTGATTAATTCATTCCGTGCTTCTTTAACTCCTAAGATTATGGAGGCCTTAATTTGTTCTCAAAATTGGTTAAGGTCCGATGACATCTCCGTTATACAATATGAGCCAACCATTCAAGAAATTGAGTTTTATGAATCCATTGAGTCAGGTATTTGTTTTTAGTTTTATGTAATTTAATTATGTATACTATTACTATATATGTAGTTTGCATGTTTGCCTAATGTTTTAATGTGTTTATATTTTTATTTGTAGATCTTACAAATTTGCCGGCACCAACCAACTCAAGTCCTTCTACGTTCCAATGATCATTTAATATGTGAAGCCTTCATTGGTGTTATGTTTTAATTTTTGGCTTATGTTTCGAACTTCTAATTTGGTTTGTAATTTAATTATCAATTTTTACATTGGGTTGTATAATTCTTAAGATTGTATGTTCGGATTGGATAACCATGTTTTGTATGTTTGGATTGGATGACCACATTTTGTATTTGGAAGTTAAAATGCACATGCTTGGGATGTAGAAATTATTTAAGTTTATGCCAAATTTGTACAGGAATCTGAAACAGGGGCTTATATCTACTAAAGCCCAACACAAACAGACCTTTATAAAAAATAAAAATAAAAAAAATAAAAAAAATAAAAACCGGCTCTGATACCAAAAAAATTTTAATTGCAAAATCAGTCTCATAACCACCAAATCAACGTATCCAATTAACAATATATTCCTAGCATAAGTCTGCCTGCCATTACATAAAACATAAAACATAAACCCTAAATCTATTTTCTGGTTCTATTTTTTGGTATTCTGCTCCATCTTGATATTGGATATCTCTTTCAACTTCTTCGTAGCTTCTTGATATTGTTTGCCGAGATCCTTTTGGTCCTCTTGTATCACCCCAAGTTGGATGGAGAAGTTACTCACTTTGTCCTCCAATTTCTTAACTCGCTCTTCCAGTACAGCAGAGTCAGATTGGTACTTGAAGGCCTTCCAAGCAGCTGCAGCTGCAGCCATTGGCCCGAGCGTGGCCACGGTATACACAACTTTGGAGGTGCTAGCCACCGCATCCACCGCGCCATACCCATTACGAAACTTCTCGAACGCGTTTGTTAGTGATTTTGGGTTTGTGAGAATACATCTAATGAAGGAAGACATTTTGACGTTGGGATGCGTGAATTAGCTAAAGTTAATACGGAAGAATTTGTCATTGTCGTTTTTTGTTACTGTTGTCATTGTTGTTGCTGCTGTTGCCGCCGTTGTTGCTGCTGTTGCCGCCGTTGATGTTGCCTTTGTTTGCTTCGCTTTCCAATGCTATGGTCATTGTCGATGCCATGTTGCTGTGTTTTGATCTGTCTCTACAACATAAAAAACCCTAACCCTAAACCTATTTCCGCTGCATTATATACCTAGCCTATAATCCTGGCCCGCCGCCGTTGTCTACCTTGCTACCGTTGCTACCGCTTACCTTGCTATTACCGCCGTTACCGCCACCCCACCATTCATCACCATGCCCAATGTTGATGCCTTTATTTCTTCACTTGCTTCTGGTTCTACTTCACCTACTGACGTGCTCACAGGGTTTCTGTGTTCTGCCTTATCTACTACCGTGCTCACAGGATTTTTGTGTTTTGCCTTATCTACTGCCGTACTCGCAGGGTTTCTATGTTCTGCCTTATCTATTATCGTGTTCACAGAGTTTCTGTGTTCTGCCTTATCTACTGCCGTGCTCACAAGGTTTCTGTGTTTTGTTTTTATGTGTTCTTCTTTGTGGCTTATTTGTTAGGGTTTGTCAGTTGTTTTACTTATGGTTTATGACAAGGCCTTCTGTACAGTTGTTCAATTGGTCAATGTCAAGTATGGTGTTCTATGACTCGCTTGTCAAGTTGGGCATGCGAAATATCTTTGCTCCAACTTGAGGGGGAGTGTTAGTGAGTCCTTACTTAGTTAGGATTTTGGTTCCTTATTTAGTTAGGATTTTGGTTAGTTATCAATTATTATTTAGTCCTATTGTAATAGAGATTTATTTCCTATTGTAATTTAGATATATTTCCTATTTTATTTAGGGTTAACACATCTTTTACTTGTATAAATACCTCCATATTAGAGAAAAATGAGAATATGTGCGTATCTTAGCATAACTGAATCTTTGCCCTACTTTGTTTGACTTGGTATCAGAGCTAGGTTCTCTTGTGACCTGTGCTTGCATTCTACTTGCAATTGAAGTGCTCTCCTCCCCTCATCTTCAAAGGGGAGAAGGGGGAGGGGGAGTGAAAAGGGATCTGTTTCTCTTTCTTATACCTTATCTCTCTTAAGTGTGTTGCTTGCCCCATTACCTTGACGTATTCACATGAAGAAATTGTTTATTTCTTGGCTACGACGACCCTTTCTCTTTAGAGGGAGAGGGGGAGTGAAGAGAAGTTGTGTCTGCGTGAATTAACTAAAGTTAATATGGAAGAATTTGTCATTGTCGTTTTCCGTTACTGTTGTCATTGTTGTGGCTGCTATTGCCGCCATTGATGTTGCCTTTGTTTGCTTCGCTTTCCAATGCTATGGTCATTGCCGATGCCATGTTGCTGTGTTTTGATCTGTCTCTACAACATAAAAAACCCTAACCCTAAACCTATTTCCGCTGCATTATATACCTAGCCTATAATCTTGGCCCGCCGCCGTTGTCTACCTTGCTACCGTTGCTACCGCTTACCTTGCTATTGCCGCCGTTACCGCCACCCCACCATTCATCACCATGCCCAATGTTGATGCCTTTATTTCTTCACTTGCTTCTGGTTCTACTTCACCTACTGACGTGCTCACAGGGTTTCTGTGTTCTGCCTTATCTACTACCGTGCTTACAGGATTTTTGTGTTTTGCCTTATCTACTGCCGTACTCGCAGGGTTTCTGTGTTCTGCCTTATCTATTATCGTGTTCACAGAGTTTCTGTGTTCTGCCTTATCTACTGCCATGCTCACAAGGTTTCTGTGTTTTATTTTTATGTGTTCTTCTTTGTGGCTTATTTGTTAGGGTTTGTCAGTTGTTTTACTTGTGGTTTATGACAAGGCCTTCTGTACAGTTGTTCAATTGGTCAATGTCGAGTATGGTGTTCTATGACTCGCTTGTCAAGTTGGGCGTGCGAAATATCTTTGCTCCAACTTGAGGGGGAGTGTTGGAGAGTCCTTACTTAGTTAGGATTTTGGTTAGTTATCAATTATTATTTAGTCCTATTGTAATAGAGATTTATTTCCTATTGTAATTTAGATATATTTCATATTTTCTTTAGGGTTAACACATCTTTGTACTTATATAAATACCTCCATATTAGAGAAAAATGAGAATATGTGCGTATAGGGTTTAGGGTTTAGGGTTTGGGCTCGAGCTACGATTTGGGCCCATGACCCACCCTTTTGATGATGTACTTGCACTTGTGTAACTCTAGTTGTATAATCACGACCTCACCTTGCATAGCCTTCTCGGCTTTCGATAGTGTGTTGGGCAAGCGGAGAAGGGTTGTGTAGAATAGGTTTTTGATTACCCTCAAGTAGGGGTAGAGAAAGTTGTCTTGGGTTACAAAGCCGGTGTTTCTTTTCACTGCATTTGAGAATGGTTTGTTGTTGTAAGTTATGGCACCACCAAGTCGATTGCTGAGCTGGCCTCTGAGTTTCGTTAGGAGAGTCATTTCGCCACTCCCGAATAGGCCGAGAATAGCGAGGATTTTGACCATTTGAACTAGGCCTGAGACACCATTTAAGATCACTTTCTCTTCTTTCTTCGTACTCTTCTTCGATTTGATCTTGTAAACCACATCTTCAATGTGACCGGTCAAATCGCTTCCATTAAGAAAGTTTGGGCTTCAGTAGTTTAAATCTCTAAATCTTCCATGCTTGCATGATTTTAAGTTCTCTCTTTCCCTCTCTCTAAGCTAAAACCTCCCCTGTCCCTCACAATCAAAAACTATTTTGGAGTTACAGCTATCCAACCAATTCAATAGGTAAATTAAGACCATTAAAATGTTGATCAAATATAGAATTTTTGTAGGTAGATTAAGGACATTAAAATATATTTTAGACCCGTTTGGGCAAAAATTCAAATTTTAGGCTCGATTTTTTTTTCTCTCTTAAGTACACCTAAGTGCGGACATTTAGTATGGAAAATAATTTTGATTGTTCGATCAAACCAAATAGTAGGGATTAAAAAATAAAAATTAGTAACAACTAGGTATCTTTTACCAATCAGAAAAATAACAACTCAAGAGTGAGATTCAATTTCACCCATCTCTTATCTTTCTTCGCAAAGGCAAAACTGGCAACTTCCAAATTTGGGCTCGAGCTACAATTTGGGCCCATGACCCACCGTTTCGACGTCGTTTTTACACTTGTTTAACTCCAGTTGTATAATCATGGCCTTAGCTTCCATAGCTTTCTTGGCTTTCGATAGTATGTTGGGAAAGCAAAGAAGGGCTATGTAAAATAGGTTTTCGGTGACCATCAAGTAGGGGTAGAGAAAGTCATATTGGGTTACAAAGTTGGTGTTTCTTTTCACTACATTTGACAATGGTTTGTTGTTGTAGGTTATGGTGCCACCAAGTCTACCGTTGAGCCTGTCTCCATATGCCTTTTGGAGAGTAGTTTTGCCACTCTCGGAGGGGCTGAGAATGGCGAGGATTTCGCCGTTTGAACCAGGCATGAGACACTATTTAAGATCACTTTCTCTTCGTTGTTGGTACTCTTCTTTGGTTTGATCTTGTGAACCACGTATTCAATGTGACGAGTCAAATAAATTCCTTCAAGATAGTTCGAGCTTCAGTAGTAGTTGGGGCTTCAATTGTTTGAATCTCTCAATCCTCAACGCTTGCGCGATGTTAAGCTCTCTCTTTCCCTCTCTCTAAGCTAAAACCTCCCCTGTCCCTCGCAATCAAAAACTATTTTGGAGTTACAGCTATCCAACCAATTCAATAGGTAAATTAAGACCATTAAAATGTTGATCAAATATAGAATTTTTGTAGGTAGATTAAGGACATTAAAATATATTTTAGACCCGTTTGGGCAAAAATTCAAATTTTAGGCTCGATTTTTTTTTCTCTCTTAAGTACACCTAAGTGCGGACATTTAGTATGGAAAATAATTTTGATTGTTCGATCAAACCAAATAGTAGGGATTAAAAAATAAAAATTAGTAACAACTAGGTATCTTTTACCAATCAGAAAAATAACAACTCAAGAGTGAGATTCAATTTCACCCATCTCTTATCTTTCTTCGCAAAGGCAAAACTGGCAACTTCCAAATTTGGGCTCGAGCTACAATTTGGGCCCATGACCCACCGTTTCGACGTCGTTTTTACACTTGTTTAACTCCAGTTGTATAATCATGGCCTTAGCTTCCATAGCTTTCTTGGCTTTCGATAGTATGTTGGGAAAGCAAAGAAGGGCTATGTAAAATAGGTTTTCGGTGACCATCAAGTAGGGGTAGAGAAAGTCATATTGGGTTACAAAGTTGGTGTTTCTTTTCACTACATTTGACAATGGTTTGTTGTTGTAGGTTATGGTGCCACCAAGTCTACCGTTGAGCCTGTCTCCATATGCCTTTAGGAGAGTAGTTTTGCCACTCTCGGAGGGGCTGAGAATGGCGAGGATTTCGCCGTTTGAACCAGGCATGAGACACTATTTAAGATCACTTTCTCTTCGTTGTTGGTACTCTTCTTTGGTTTGATCTTGTGAACCACGTATTCAATGTGACGGGTCAAATAAATTCCTTCAAGATAGTTTGAGCTTCAGTAGTAGTTGGGGCTTCAATTGTTTGAATCTCTCAATCCTCAATGCTTGCGCGATGTTAAGCTCTCTCTTTCCCTCTCTCTAAGCTAAAAACCTCCCTTCTCCCTCACATTCAAAAACCATTTTGGAGTTACAACTATCCAACCAACCCCTTTCAATAGGAAAGGTCCTTTAAAAAAAAAAAAACTATTACCTATAACACAGATACATACATATACAAGAAAACACATAATATATAAGGTAACGCAGAGAGGCTAGTAGAAATATATATATATATATATATATATATATATATGAAACTCCATAAAAAAAATTGCTTAAGAAAAAAACGATTACATGTAAGGCATGTACATATATATACAAGTAAACACATTATATATGTATAAGGAAACGCATTTTATAGGGTCAAGATTGGGGAACACGTGCAAAGCCACAAATTTTGACACACTTTTTCAAACGTTGGATCATCTACCATCTAATGGTTGAGAATGCACGTGAGAAATTAACAAATTAACTTGGTGCAAGTTATACGAGGTATATTTGACAGCTTCTTTACTAACTCTTTCCTCTCTCATCGTTTTCTCACTCCAAGCATTTCCCACTTCGCTTCTTTATGGGAAATTTTTCAGAAAAAAATATCAAAAAGTTTCAAAACATTCCTCATAAAGAAATTCAGTTTTTAGCATGGTGATTGACTATGCAACTCACAACAAAGGATAAAAGATTTTATGCTGTTAACACCTCAAGGAAAGAAAAGAAAAGATAGAGAAACATTGAAGTCTTTGTCTTTGCAGGGGAAGGGGATTGGAAATCTTCATACAATCTGCATATCTAGTTTTCCTTTTTCTTTTTTCTTATTGTTGAGACTTTGACAAATCTCACTAATCTAAAAATATTGTTAAAATGTTTTCTTTTTGGTTTGATTCAAATCTTATACGGTTAACTTTAAAGAAATTAATTTCAATGAAGTGAGTTTTCATTTAGGTTCTATATCATAATATTACAAACAAAAAATGAAGGCTTCTTTCCCATATCGGAACTCCATCAAGAAAATTTTTATTTTTATTTAATTATTAAATAGATGAATCATTTCCGGTTGCATTGTTATGGACCAAAATTTGTATAGGAGAGGAGGCCCATGTTGTTGGAGTTGTTCGGGTTTCAATTCTAGATTAAGAGGGATTCGAGGAGATGAGAGTTTTGCATATGCCTCTAGGACGTGATTAGATTCATATACCTGCATATGAGGTTTTTCATATTTCCACCAAAGGCAGAGAGAGAAGAGTTTTGGGGGCAAGGAAAAGAAAAGAGAAGTAAAGAGGTGGAGAGATAAACACCTCGTAGAATGTGTTGGTGTAGCAAACCCAACATTTTAAGGACTAACATCAAAAGACCCCCTCAAGGTTTGGGGTCATTCTCAATGTGAGACATGGGATTTGAATTTCATCAATTTACACCCCAACGTTTTCAAATCTAACTAATTTAAACCTTCCATTAAATTGACCGTTTGGTCAGACGTTAATTGATGACGTGTCCACTATGGGACCCACATACTAACCAATTAAAAAAAGGGTGGTGATTTTTCCACTCCCCTTTTATCCACTTACACTCTTTTTTTAAAAAAAATATTTTTTACTATAAGATAAAAGGGAGTGTAAGTGAACAAAAGAGGAGTGAGAACATACAATTTTAAAAAAATGGAGTGTAAGTGGATAAAAGGGGAGTGGGAAAATCAATACCCTAAAATATATATATATATATATAATAACATAAAATTTAAAAATAAAAAAAGCTTGAAAAACCCAGCTCCTTCTCGCCCAACAACCCAGGCTCCCCACCCCCCGCCAGTTCCCCACCACTTCTCGCACTGCCCCCTTCCTCTTTCGCTGCACAACCAAAAACCATGAAAAAACCAGAAATATACCCAATGACAGTCTCAAGCCAGCTCCTTTCTTCACTGGTGGAACAAATCCCCCTCAATTCAGCACATTCTCAAGTTTTAGGTCCATGTAAATGATTCCCAGCATATGGAGGTATTCCAAACCACCAGAACTTCCGCAACATAAAACATGGAAATAGAGGTCCTAGTTAAATTTGATCTTGGCTCTGTGGGCCTTCTGATTCAACGCTAGAGCCTTTCTTGTCTATGAATTTCATGGCCTAAAAGCACAAGGAAGACGAACACCTGCAATCCTGATGGGTTGGACTAGAACTGGTGCGAGAGGGGGTGGTGGTGGGGCCACTGGGTTGTTGCGTAGGGAAGAGGCTGGGTTTTTTTTTAAGATTCTTCTCGCAATCCCGATGGGTAGGACTGGAACTGATGCTTCTGAGGGTGCAAAGGTAGATGGTGTCGATGTCGCTGGCGCTGATGCGGAGGAGGAAAGGGGCTGGGGTTGGAGTGAGAGAGGGTGGGGTGGTGAAGGCGCTGGGTTTTTTTTATTAATCTTTATATATATATATATTTTTTTTAATTATTTTTTTATAATATTATTTTGGGATTGGTTAGTAGGTCATCAGTTAACGTTTGACCAAACGGTCAACTTAATAGAAGGTTTAAATTGGTCGAATTTGAAAACATTAGGGTATAAATTGATGAATTCAAATATCATGACCCATATTGAGAATGACCTCAAACCTTGAGGGGGTCTTTTGATGTTAATCCATATTTTAAATAACAACAATAATATTTTTTTATTAATGCCAGATGCATTTTTAACCGTGGGATGAGTAAACATCTAAAGGCTATAATAGTCAGTCAAAATGTGTGTCTCCCAATTCTGACCCATATATATATTCTTTAAAAATGATAGACATACTTACTTGGCAAGAATGGAATGCAATTGAAAAGGGAGAGCATGTGGATTACATCCATTACATCTTGATGAAAATTGACATATATATATAAGAAGCCCTAAAAAAATTGTTTATGTTGTGCTGCTAGAATAATTAGCTGTGAAATAAAATAGTTAAATGTTTGGTAAATTGTATTTGGAAAAGAGATGTGAGGAAAAAAAGCAGTCTGGTATAAACTTTCTGCACAAGTAATGTGTATATGTATAATGATTGAAAAGTACATGATACTGAAATATTGATTTTTATTGTAAATTCAAAACCATCACTATATCTCTCTCTAATATTGTTAGAGCATCTACAATGCGCTTTTTAGACAAATTTTAGGGAACAACTTTAGATCTCTCTCTAAAATGGGAGCACCCTTACCCTAGTGTGAGAAAAAATTTTCTAAACAAACTCCGGTTTGTGGAATCCGAGTAAGCTCGTCAAACAAGGAAAGGGCTAGAGTTATAAAGGAGAAGAATCCAAAGATGAGAGACAGATCTCTGACATTTGTAGATTTGGGGTGGAAGAGTCGGTAGGGGGAGTAAATGCTGTCCAACCACTGGGCTTAAGAGGAATAATGGAGAGTGTTGGTTATCTGAAGTTGATTCTATGGGGAGTATTTCTAGTCATTTGGTATCAACGCTCAGTCTATTTTTCCCACCAAGACAACAAATACATCTTTTTTTATTGGAGCCCACTCACAAACCAAGCTGTTCTTAGAAATTTGCTTCTCCAAACACAAAAAGCTACCAGCCCACAAACAAACACCACAAAGAAATCTCTCCTCTCTGTTTCATGTTTTAAAGGCTTGTGGTACAAGATGGCTGAAGCCCGTACTGAAGATCTGGTAATAAGGTTGGAGGAATCGTTGGGAATATCGAATTTAAAGAGTGGGCCAAAACTGGTAGGAGCAATCATTGCAGGAAAAATCCAAAAAAGATGAGCAATAAAAACTATTATCCAAAATGCGTGGGCTATATTCGAAGAAGCAAAAATTTCTTACATTAAGGATAATCTTTTCACTATGGTGGTCAAAGATAAAGGCATGGCTGATCAAATTATAAATGAAGGTCCCTGGTCTATAATGGGGTTCTGCTTCAATGTTCAATGTTGGCCAAGTAACATGGTCATTGAGGAACTCCCACTCCATAAGGTGGCTTACTGGATCCAAGCTCACAGGATACCTTTGAATTTACTCACTGCAGGGAACACTTTAGAGATTAGAGAAAAGCTGGGAGAGGTAAAAGAAGTTGAAGACCCTTGGGAAAAAGGTTCAAGAGGCTTTTTGGGCATGAGAGTTATGATTGATTCCAACAATCCTGTACCTCAAGGATTCTGGTTGCCTCGAGCTGAAGGACAGGATACATGGGTGGAAATCAAATTCGAGCAGCTGTTGGATTTCTGTTTCAACTGTGGTAAGCTTGGATACGCCAAAGGAATTGCAGTTCCAGTATAAGCCAACCAGGGAACTCCGAACCTACAGCCTATGGTGATTAGATGAAAACCAGAGCAATTCGTGATAGTTGGGCTCCAATCAACCTACATGCTCCAAGAGGAGTTCGAAGGAGAGCGGGTTAAATAGGGGTGGTTAGCCCAAGTGTTCTAGTGGCACGTGTAGCCTAATCCAGAGAAGAAAGTAGTGGTATGTCCTGTATCACACAACCACCAGCTCTCACAAATCAAGAAGTATTGGAAAATGTGCTGACACAACAAGAGGAGCCTTATCCTTGTCATACTGCTGACACAACGGATACTTCCTTAGCCAGATCAAGTCACCAAAGATGTGTGTTAGAAACAAAAAGTAAAGAAGTTGCTTATCCCTCAAACTTAAATACTGAATTACAAATTTGCAACTGGAACTCTGAGGCTGTCAAATCAGAAGTTATTGCGGGACATGATCATGTTATTTTAGTGGAAGAGAACTGTCCAAGTTATTGGCAATGGCCTACAGGGAGGGTGGGACCCATTCCTTTTTAGGAGCGTCTAAAATAGGCAAAGACTCATATTGCCTTTGGAAAGCATTATGTCACTGATTGGGTTGTAATTGGACCTTAAGAGGATAGGCAAAATGAGGAGAATATAGGCCTCACAAATGAGATATCCATTGAGCCAAATTTTAATAGCCCGTTTGACACTATTCCTACCTCTAAGTATCAGACCTACTATAGAGATGTTGATGAGACTTTTGTAAGGATGGATCTTAAAAGAGATGCTAATCCAGGGTGGTAGAAGAATAAAAATGATATTAAAATAGCAAAGCCTCAAAGCGTGAGGCAAGAGACAAAAAAATACAATAAGGAAAACACAAACTGCGTAGGAACCTTTCAAGTCCAAGAAAGCCAAAGTGTGCGGTGGAACCACAGAGGCTCTCTCATGAGGATTTCTCTGAGGAGGGTTTAACTGATATCCATGTTGGTGTGGCTGATGAAATTGGATAGGGAAGGTTTTTGCAACATGGGTTTTCCCGAAAGCTTTTGCGTGGAACTGCACGGACAGGCTGGAGGTTTAGAGGTGGGACAACAACGTGGAGGTTCAGATTTTGGAATTCTCAAAACATTTAATTGACAATAAGGTAAAGGAGAAAGGTGGGGAAATAAGTTGGCGCATTTCCTGGATCTATGGCACTGCCAATAAAGAATAGAAGATTGATTTCTAGAGATGGATTGGTAATTGTCTTCATCTGAGAGTGATCCTGTTGATGTTCACTGGGGATTTTAAAGAAATTATTTGGGAATTTGAGAAAAAAGGGGGAAGGGCTTTTAATCACAAAGATAGAAGATATCTCCAGGATTTTATGAATCAGATGCAGCTAATGGACATAGGGTTCCAAGGGCAGGCGTATGCTTGGAGATGGCGCAAGGCAGAAGAAGTATTGATACAAGAGCGTCTTGATAAAGGGCTAATAAATTCTAGCTGGCAAGAGGCTTGGCCATGCTTTGCTGCTATTCATCTCCCAGATGTGGGCTCTAATCATTGTCGTATTCTAATTCTAATTGAAGGAAGACAGGAAAAGGTGTCTCGCCCTTTCAAATTTGAAGCTTACTAGGTTGCTGACCCAGAATGTGGATAAGTGATTTATAGGAGTTGGAACATGAATAATTGGAGGGGTATAGTGACATGCTAGAATAAAAAAC
Organism: Prunus persica; assembly: GCF_000346465.2. NCBI lineage: Eukaryota > Viridiplantae > Streptophyta > Magnoliopsida > Rosales > Rosaceae > Prunus > Prunus persica. The sequence continues at coordinate 2,300,171 of NC_034016.1, read as the reverse complement.
AAAGGAGATGCAGATATGATTTAAGAAAATAGAGCAGAGGAAAATATCCAAATGCCAGGATAAAAGTTGAAAAGTTAACAGTTGAGCTCGAGTTGTTACAACATGACTGGGAAGAAAATGAAAAAAGAATGGAGCAAATAAAAATTGAGCTAAATGAGACATGAAGGCAAGAGGAAAGTTTTTGGAAACAAAGATTGAGGATCCAATGGTTGAAAATGGGAGATTCCAATACTGCGTTCTTCCACCATAGTACTCTCCAATGAAGGAGGAGAAACAGAGTTAGTACGACTAAAGGTGTGAATGGGGTTTGGCGGGAAAATGATAGTCAAGTTCGAAAGGCTTTCAAAGACCTCTTCTCTGCTGGGGGAAGAAGAAATTGGAGGGATGTTCTTGCTTTTATATCACCTGTTAATACTAAACAGATGAATGATAGCCTGTGCAATCTAGTGTCAAACGAGGAGATAAAGGAGGCTGCTTTCCAGTTGGGAGCAAACAAAGCTCCAAGTCCAGACGAATTTTCCAGAATATTCTACCATAATTATTGGGAAACAATCAAAGAGGATTTATGCAAGATGGTTAAAGATTTTTTCCAAGGAGAGTCTTCTGTTCATTGCTTAAACGTGACAGAGATTGCCTTAATTCCTAAGGTCCCAAACCTAGAAATTATCACTCAGTTTCGGCCTATGGCCTTATGTAACTTCACATATAAGATCATCTCAAAGATTCTTACTAATCGATTGAAGCCAATTCTAGCAGAGATCATATCCGCTCAATAAAGTGCTTTCATCCCAGAAAGACAAATACAAGACAATATTATGTTAGCTCATGAGGCTTTTCATGCTTTGAAACTCTAGAAAAAGACCAAAGTTTATGAGATGAGGCTCAAGCTGGATATGAATAAGGTCTATGACAAAATTGAATGGGATTTTGCTAAAGAAATGTTGCTAAAATTGGGGTTTGAACGAACATGGGTGTGCCTAGTTATGGGGTGTATAACCTCGGTCCATTTCACAGTGCAGTTAAAAGATAAATTCGGGAATCCTTTCAAGTTGTCCATGAGCCTTAGATAGGAAGACCCTATTTCCCCGTATATCTTCATTCTGGTCAGTGATGTTCTATTATCTATGCTAAACAAAGCAATGGAGAGGGGTATTGTGCAAGGGATCAAATTCAGTTGGGACGGTCCTACATTATCCCATTTATTCTTTGCAAATGATTCTATTATGTTCCTAAAGGCTACTGACAAAATTGCTCTGCTGTTGAAAGTATTTTGACTTCTTATTGCCATTCCTCAGGCAAATAGTGAATTTTAAAAAATCAAGTATTTATTTTAGTCCTAATACTCCTCAGCAGCTCAAGGAGAATTTAGGGCACATATTATTTGTTAACATTACTGATAACCCATGGAAGTATTTGGGATTACCAACAATGTGGGGCAAATCAAAGAATGAGGCACTAAATTTTGTAAAAGAAAGAATGATGAGCGTAAAAGAAAGAATGATGAGGGTTAGAAGCAGAAACTTCTCACTCAGGCTAGTTGTGAAATCCTTATTAAAGCTGTGGCCCAAGCAATTCCCACTTATCCTATGTCTGTGTTCTTATTCCCATGAGTTCTTTGCAAAGAGTTGGATGGGATTCTTGCTAAATTCTAGTGTGGGGGTGGGGGTGGGGGAATGAAGAAAAAGATAAAATCCACTGGATTAGTTGGGCAGAGTTGGGAATGCCCAAAATGGAGGGTGGAATAGGTTTCCGTAATATTCATGATTTCAACTTGGCCTTACTTGCTAAACAAAGTTGGAGATTGCTTACTGATCAAGATTCTTTTTGGGCTTTGATTATAAAGAGCAGAAATTTCCCTTCTTACAACTTTCTTCAAGCTAGTAAAGGAGCTCGTGCTTCTTAAGCGTGAGCAAGCATGTTAGAGGGTAGGGAGGTGATCGTTGAGGGGTTCACAATGACAAATTTTAAATGGCACCAGAGTTAGGCTATGGACTGATAAATGGTCCTGTGTCGCCAGACGATCTGCTTCACCATATAAATGACAAGCTTGTGGATGAAAATGCCTTTGTGTCTGAAATTATAAACCCCATCACAAAAAGTTGGGACTTATCGAATCTCAATGGTAGTATCTCAGATCAGGATGCTCGAAGGATAAAAGCCATGCCTATTGGAGGGGGTTGCGAATCTGATCGGTTGGTTTGGCCTTTCAATGTGTCTGGTTGCTACTCTGTTAAAACTGGGTATTACTTGATTCACCATTGCCACCATCCCACTCAAAGAAATATGTGTGCTTCAGGATCTCACTTTGTTTCTAAGAAGGTGTGGAAGTTAATTTGGTGTTTCCCTTTGATTCCAAAAATTAAAAACTTATGTGGCGTGCAATAAAAGGTTGCCTTCCCACAAATGTTCTCTTTTTCCGTAGGCATTTGGGATCCTCCCCCTTGTGCCTGGTTTGTGAAAATACTTCGGAAACTGTCGAGCACTTATTGCTGCACTATAGTTGGACTTCAAGTGTTTGGTTTGGGAGTTCGCTCAGTTACCGAGTTGATATACAGAGTATAACAACATTGACGAGTGGCTTCTCTGTGTGACTAGTAAGTTGGTTAAGACTAATCTTAATTGGGTTTGTTTCATATCAGTTTTATTTGTTAGAGTTCATGGATGAGCATATATGCCTGTGTTTTTTAAGGAAAAAATGTTTGGCGCGAAGGAGCCTAATCCTCAGGTGGTTGATACAATCCTGAGATGGCTCCCTCCCCTCCAAGCTACTCTAAAGCTAAATGTGGATGCAACCTGGGACAAGAATAGTTTAATTGCTGGCTTAAGGGCTGTCATTCGTGATGAGCATGGTAGATACATAAAGGGAGCTGGAATGGTTAGATTGGCCTCTTCTCCTATTGAAACTGAAGCCCATGCAGCTTTAATGGTTTGGTGCTCACCTCGGAATTGGGTAGCATTCATCTTGGGTGTGAGTCTGATTCAAAGGAGTTGATTCAATGCGTTAAGGGGAATATTCAAAAAGGTAGATGGACAATCTACACAATTCTTGCTGCATTAAAGGAAAAGTGCAGTCTTTTCGACTCTTGCTTCTAGAAGTGGATCCCAAGGCAAGCAAACAAAGCAGTGGATGCTACAGCTTTATAAGCAAAGAGGAAGATGTGCGATGAGGTCTGGATCAGCAAACCCCCATCCTCCCTGGTGTTTGTTCAAAGCGATGGATTTCCCTGTCCTCCACAAGTGTAAGGTTTTTGTCCAGTTAGGATCTGACACTCAACTACTGGGGTGGCATCCTACTTTGTTATTGTCCTAGCTGGTTTTTTGTGTTTATCTTTGGGTTTGTCTAGTGTAGCTGGTCTGCTTCGCCCTTTGTAGTGTTGCCTGGGGTTTGTGTATAGATGTTTGTCTGGCTCCTGTATATTTGGGTGTGTTGCTGCTAGTTGGGCTGTGTATTTGGCTCTCTTCCTTTTCGCTTAATGAAACTATGTTTCGACCCAAAAAAAAAAAAATTTAGGGAGGAATTGAAAAAATACAACTCCAATCATACTCTCTATCTACTTCCTAAAATAGGGAGACTTCTTGGACCTAGTGGTTTACCTTAGTGGTGAGGTCCCTCCCCCTTCCCCCCCTTGGTTACCCGTTCGAATCCCAGGATAAGTGTCCCCCTTTCCAATGCAATGTATCTATCACTAATTCTAAAAATAAAAATAAAATAAAAAACTTAAGAGAGAGAAATGACTCTTAGTTGCTCCTTATAATTTAATGCTGCTTTATTTTATGAGTATTTTAAACCTTTAATTAATGCTAACTATTATATATATTTTTTTAAACGATGAACCAATTAAAAAAGAGTTATAGCATTTATTACTCCATAAACTAGAGAGTTTGATTGGAGTTAAAATTTTATAAAGAGCTTCTAAAATAGTTTTTATATGTTTTTAGATAAATTTTAACTAAAAAATAGAGAGCATTACTCTTAATTCATACACAATGCCAAATTTTAGATCAAACTCTTTCATCAAAATTAGTAAAAATGTTATTAAAGATCCTTTCAATGGCATTTAGGAAGAAAAAATTGGTATTAATTAATGCCATAAAATATAGAAGTTGTAGTGGTGTGGTTTCATTCCATGCCAAGATTGATTGGCAATGAACTAACTATCCCTTATGTGAGGTTTTTTTTTTCCTATGAACCCAAAGCTCTCTTAAAAAAAACATAAATTGGTTTTGATTTCACTATTGGTCATTTCTTGCATTATTGGTATGCAAAATATTGCCTTATGTGTTATAAAATAACCTGGAATATATGCGGATATTGAGCTACACGTAGAATAGATATGACACAGCTTTTAACGAGGTTCGGCTATGCCTACGTCCTCGGAGAGCAGCAGCAGTAACCTTTCACTATAAAATAATATGGCTACAACTTTAGTGTTTACAACATATGTGGCTCACTGAATTTTCTCTCTAGGAGAATTTCTCTCTGCTTTCTCTTCTCTCTTTTCTTTCTTTCTCTTCCTTTCTCTTTTTTTTTCCCTCTTCTTCTTTCCGTTTCTCTTCTTATTTATAGGCTGAAATAATCACTATTCATCACTATTCATCACTGTTCACCCGTGACAGACAAACTCTATCAAAGCCGCCAAATGAACAGTAATGAACAGTAATGAATAGTTGTGTGGGCTCCATATCAAGACTTTTACAACACTCCCCCTTGGAGACCACATGTCCCTAGATTGGTTGCCTCATTAAAACCTTGCTTGGAAAAACCCAGTGGGAAAATCTAAGCGAAGGAAAAAGAGTACAACGTGCATATGTCCTATGTTAGAGGACTCTTGAATGCTCCCCCTGATTTTGCATGCTCCAACTTGATTGCTTGCAGAGTTGTCGTAATCCGATGCCATGTACTAACTTTTGGAATGTATATTTCGGCAATGATTTAGTGAAGAGATCTGCCAGGTTATCACTTGAGCTGATTTGTCTGACTTTGATTTCTTGACTCTTCTGGAGCTCATGTGTATAGAAAAACTTTGGTGATATGTGTTTGGTCCTGTCACCCTTGATATATCCTCCTGTGATCTGAGCAATACAAGCTGCATTGTCCTCATTCAGAATTGTTGGAGTGTCTGTTGTTGAGGGTAGGGCACATGTGCTTCGGATGTGATGGATTACCGATCTTAACCAAACGCATTCACGACTGGCTTCATGGAGGGCAAGTATTTCTGAGTGATTGGAAGATGTGGCCACTAATGTTTGTTTTGTTGAGCGCCATGAGATCGCAGTTCCTCCACATGTAAATACATACCCAGTCTGTGATCGTCCTTGATGTGGATCAGAGAGGTATCCTGCATCAGCATAACCAATAATACTTTGGGCGTTGGTCGATTCACTGGAATAGAATAACCCCATGTCTGTTGTCCCACGAAGGTATCGTAGAACATGTTTGATGCCGGTCCAATGTCGCCTTGTTGGAGCAGAACTGTACCTTGCTAACAGATTTACTGAGAATGATATGTCTGGTCTGGTACATTGTGCTAGGTACAATAAAGCACCTATTGCACTAAGATATGGTACTTCTGGATCAAGGACCATTTCATCATTCCCTTTTGGACGATATGGGTCTTTCTTAGTGTCAAGCGATCGAACGACCATTGGAGTGCTAAGTGGATGGGCTTTATCCATGCCAAACCGTTTCAATACTTTCTCAGTATAAGTTGATTGATGCACCAAAATTCCATTAGCACTATGCTCAATCTGCAAGCCAAGACAATATTTTGTCTTTCCAAGATCCTTCATCTCAAACTCACGTTTGAGATAATCAACAGTCTTTTGAAGCTCTGCAGAAGTTCCAATTAGATTCATGTCGTCGACATATACTGCCACTATCGCAAATCCAGACTTTGATTTCTTAATAAACACACATGGGCAAACAGGATCATTTGTGTATCCTTCCTTCAGTAAATACTTACTGAGACGATTGTACCACATTCGTCCAGATTGTTTTAGCCCATATAATGATCTTCTCAATTTAACTGAGAACATGCCCCGTGGTTTGTTTCTGGCTGCTTCAGGCAACCTGAATCCTTCTGGAACTTTCATGTATATATCTGTATCCAATTCTCCATACAAATATGCGGTAATGACATCCATGAGTCTCATTTCAAGTTTTTCTGAAACCGCCAAACTTATTAGGTAACGGAATGTAATTGTGTCCATTACTGGAGAGTACGTTTCCACATAATCAATTCCAGGCCTTTGTGAAAAACTTTGCGCAACGAGTCGCGCTTTATACCTTGAGATCTCATTTTTCTCATTGCGCTTTCTTGTAAATACCCACTTGTAACCTACAGGGTTCACATTGGGTGGAGTTGGACTAATATGTCCAAAAACACTCCTCTTTTCCAAAGAATTTAATTCTGCCTGGATTGCATCCTTCCACTTGGGCCAATCTTGCCTCTGTGTACATTCATTAATAGAGCGTGGTTCAATATCATCATCTTTTATGATTTCAGCAGCCACTGAGAATGCAAATATATCATCGATGATCATCTCATTTCTACTCCACAATTCATTAGTGGACATATAATTTATGGAGATTTCTTGACTTTCAGGTACGGTTGCCACTCCAGGGGCACTTGTTTCACCAATGACGTTTTCCTTGTCAAGAAGTACATGTCCCTCTTTGGGGGCATTTGAATTATGAATTGTGGGCTCTCTATTTATTTCATTTAGATTCATTTTGTCCATCAACTTCCTCTTTCGAGGAACTGAATCCTTTGAGCCTAGTGGTCTGCCACGTTTTAGGCGTGCAGCAGATGAACCATTTGCTGGCACATTGCTTTGTCCATTATGGACATCAATCCGTGCGGGTGCATTTGCAGCTGGGATATGAGATTTCGTCACCTTTGCTGCATCATTAAATGCATCTGGCATCTGATTTGCAATACTTTGGAGGTGAACGATCCTTCTCACTTCGTTTTCGCGTTGAGCAGTATGAGGATCGAGATGAGACAATGTGGATACATTCCAGGATAATTCATGTCGTTTTTCAAGAATGAGTTTGCCTTGTTCTTTAGACACAGATTTTTCTCCACCTAAAGGTGGGAAGATTGTCTCATTAAAATCACAATCCGCAAATCGTGCGGTAAAAATATCACCCGTTAGGGGTTCCAAGTATCTGATGATAGATGGTGAATCAACACCAACATAAATTCCCAATCTGCGTTGAGGGCCCATCTTAGTACGTTGCGATGGTGCAATAGGCACATATACCGCATACCCAAAAATTCTTAAATGTGAAATGTTTGGTTGATTTCCCAATACGAGTTGTATTGGAGAACCTTGATTATTGGCGACTGGCCTCAATCGCACAAGCGATGCTGCATGTAAAATGGCATATCCCCAAGCAGAAACTGGCAACTTTGTTTTCATTAGCAAAGTGCGTGCTATCAATTGAAGGCGTTTAATTAAAGCTTCTGCCAAGCCATTTTGAGTATGCACATGGAGAACAGGATGTTCAATATCAATGCCTAATGACATGCAGTAGTCATCAAAAGTCTGAGATGTAAATTCACCAGCATTATCGAGTCTGATTGACTTAATGGGATAATCTGGGAATTGGGCTCGTAATTTAATTATCTGAGCCAAAAGCCTATCAAATGCCATATTCCGAGTGGATAAAAGACAAACATGTGACCATCGGGTAGATGCGTCCACCAAGACCATAAAGTACCGAAATGGTCCACATGGGGGATGAATGGGTCCACAAATGTCCCCTTGAATTCTCTGCAAAAATGATGGAGACTCAACATCAACCTTTGGTTGTGATGGTCTGATCACCAACTTCCCTTGTGAACAAGCTTGGCAAAAGATGTCGCTTGATAACATAATGTGTTTAGTCAACAAGGGATGTCCTTTAGAGTTGGTGATGATCCTGCGCATCATGGTGGATCCAAGATGACCCAATCTGTCATGCCAAAGCTTAAAAGCATTTGAGTCAGTAGACTCTTGGTCCATGACACTATGTGCCTCAATTGTCCGTATGGTTGTGTAATACAACCCTGATGAGAGCTCACAAAGCTTTTCCAGTATACGCTTTTGGGTATCACTGGAGGTAATACAAAGATATTCCATGTTTTCCTCTTTCTTTGTTTCAACATGGTAGCCATTCAAACGTATATCTTTGAAACTCAACAGATTCCTTCTGGAGTTAGATGAATACAAAGCATCTGGAATGGACAATATTGTTCCATTCGGTAACATAATTTGGGCTATTCCTGAACCTTCGATCAGATCTGCAGGACCTGATATGGTTGTTACCTTTGCTTTTGTAAGCATTAATTTTGAGAAATACTTCCGATCTTGAAAAATCGTATGAGTAGTTGCGCTGTCTGCGAGACAAATATCTCTGCCATAGCCTTTGTTTTGAGGGCATCCATAATTTACATCCATGCCACCAAATAAGTAAAATGAGGTGATATTTCTGATGAGCCATCTGTGGCTGGCGGAGCATGATCAATGTAATTTATCTCCACTTTCCTGTTCTTAAGTGAAGCTTGATAGAGATCCGCCAAATGCCTGGGCGTACGACATGCGCGCATCCAATGTCTCCTTGCACCACATCTGTGACAAGGGCTTTCAACATTTCTAGGCACATGGCTCATCTGTGCCTTTCCCTTATTACGGGATGCATTTTTGCCATTCATGGATGGACCGCTCCTTGGACCTAAATCCTCTGAACAAGCACCACGATTTTTTCTACTTCCTTGCCAGTGGCCACGCTTGCCCCCTCGCCCACGTCTGTGGATACTGCCACGAGATGAAGTGGCATTCACTTCCTGAGATGCAGCATTTATTTCAGGAAGTGGTGCTGAGCCCGATGGGCGAGATTGGTGATTCTTTAATAAGAGCTCATTATTCTGCTCAGCTAACAAGAGGCAAGATACAAGTTCCGAGTACTTCTTGAAACTGCTATGTCTGTATTGCTGTTGAAGGAGGACATTTGAAGCATGAAAAGTGCTCAGAGTTTTTTCGAGCATATCCTCCTCAGATATATTTTCCCCACATAGCCTCATTAATGAGGTAATTCTGTGCATAGCAGAGTTATACTCGGACACTGACTTGAAATCTTGAAATCTCAAGTGGGTCCATTCGTATCTAGCTCTTGGGAGAGTCATCGTTTTCTGGTGATCGTATCTTTCACCTATAGCTTTCCACAGAACCAACGGTTCATCAACCACCACATATTCGCTCTTCAGCGCTTCATGGATGTGGCGGCGAAGAAAAATCATGGCCTTCGCATTCTCTTCAGGCGAAGCATCATTCTCATCTACAATTGTTTGTCCGAGGCCATTGGCTCGTAGATGAATTTTGGCATCCAGGACCCATGATAAATAGTTGTCCCCGGAAAGGTCCAAGGCAGCAAACTCTAGTTTTGCCAAATTTGTCATCCAAAACTTTAGGCTCGAGATCTGGAATATTAAGCCACTTATTAATAGGAATTTCAGGTCCTCATTATTCAGGTATATTAATTGAATATTAAGCCACTTATTAATAGGAATTTCAGGTCCTCATTATTCAGGTATATTAATTGAAGATAAAAGTAAAGTGTTATGAATTTGCTGGTATGGACGATAAACCCGCACCATACTTTAAATAAAAGTAAATGTGGGGTTAAAACCACCACCGAATAAAATAAGAAAAGTTAGTATTAGTAACGGTCTCCCACTGATAATATGTTTAGTATTACCAAGGGTCCATTTTTGTTAATGGTTAGTAAATGTGCGGTAAAGTAAATGTGCTTGTATGGGCACTAATTCTGCTCCATTCATTTAAATAAAAGTAAAGGCGTGGACGATAAACCCGCACCACCCTTTAAATAAATATTGCCGTATGGGTAATAAGCCTACACCATACCATAAATAAAATTAAATGTGGGGTTAAAACCACCACCGAATAAAATAAGAAAAAATTAGTATTAGTAACGGTCTCCCACTGATAATATGTTTAGGATTACCAAGGGTCCATTTTTGTTAATGGTTAGTAATAGAGAAGCAGATAGATATAGTATTGAGTTGAAAAAAATTTCAGAAATAAAAGGAGAGACTATCGTGCTGATAACGTGTTATAAAATAACCTGGAATATATGCGGATATTGAGCTACACGTAGAATAGATAAGACACAGCTTTTAACGAGGTTCGGCTATGCCTACGTCCTCGGAGAGCAGCAGCAGTAACCTTTCACTATAAAATAATATGGCTACAACTTTAGTGTTTACAACATATGTGGCTCACTGAATTTTCTCTCTAGGAGAATTTCTCTCTGCTTTCTCTTCTCTCTTTTCTTTCTTTCTCTTCCTTTCTCTTCTCTCTTTTCTTTCTTTCTCTTCCTTTCTCTTTTTTTTTCCCTCTTCTTCTTTCCGTTTCTCTTCTTATTTATAGGCTGAAATAATCACTATTCATCACTATTCATCACTGTTCACCCGTGACAGACAAACTCTATCAAAGCCGCCAAATGAACAGTAATGAATAGTTGTGTGGGCTCCATATCAAGACTTTTACAACATTATGGACTTTATAAAACTAATTTCAATTTCAATTTTTGTATTTACTTAATAGGGAAAGTAATCAATGGAAAGAACAGGTGGAGGAGACTCGAAATGAAACTCGCCTGTTAGCTCAAAGAAAGAAGACTCTTGAGACGACCAAAACGTCTCTCCTCTCCCACATAACCCACAACTCTCTCTCTCTCTCTCTCTCTCTCTCTCTCTCTCTCTCTCTCCGGTCTGTGCTCATTTCTCCTGATCCAAATACTCCGCCGTTCCACCGCATAGCCATGGACGCTCTCCCGCAAGACACGCTCCACCAGATCTTCTCCAGCCTTCCCCTCCGTCAGGTCATGATCTGCCGCTCACTCTCCAAGTTCTTCAACCACCTCCTTACCTCACCATCCTTCATACACCTCATCTCCACCCAATCGCCTCCCCTCAACCTCTTAGCCCTCCGCCCTCCTCACCACCACCACCACCGCCACGTATCCTCCCCTCCCTGCCTCCACGTGTTCGACCCCGACGACAACCAATGGCTCAGATTCAACCTAGATTTTCTTCCCTTCCGCTCCCCCCACCCCGTCGCCTCCTCCCTCGGCTTCGTCTACCTCTGGGGCGAATCGCCCGACTCGCCTGAGTCCACCAAGTCACTCGTCGTCTGCAACCCTCTGACTCGCCAGTTCCGAGTCCTGCCCCAGCTCGGGTCTGCTTGGTCGCGCCACGGCTCGGTCCTCGTTGACTCCGAAACTCGAGTCATGGTCCTCACCGAGCTCGCCGCTCTCTACTTCTCCGGTTCAAACCAGTGGCTAAAGTTCTCATCCAACCTCCCTTCGAAACCCAGAAGCCCAATTTTGGTCTTTGACTCGGTTTACGCTCTCTGCGATGTGGGTTCGCCTTGGAGGAGTCAATGGAAGCTCTTTCATTGCACAATTTCAAAACTGAAGACCTCCCAGACGTGGACTCGGCTCGAAAAGCACGAGTGGGGGGACGTTTTTGACATCTTGAAACGACCCCGTTTGGTTCGCGGAAACGGGAACAAGGTTTTGATGGTTGGTGGGTTGAAATCGTCTTTCTCGCTGAATGCTTCGTGCTCGACGATTTTGATACTGAGGCTGGACTTGGATAGCTTGGAGTGGGACGAGGCAGGCCGAATGCCGGTGGACATGTTCAGGTGTTTTCAAGAATCGAGCAAGTTCAAGGTGTTTGGTAGCGGTGATAGGGTTTGTTTTTCGGCCAAGAGAATTGGGAAGTTGGCTTTGTGGGACCATTGTTCGGGGAAAGTCGAGTGGCGGTGGATTGATGGTGTGCCTGGAAGCGGCGATGGGCTTTGCCGGGGGTTTGTTTTTGAGGCCAGGCTCACTGCATTGCTTTGATCGGGTTCAGCAAAGTTTTAAGCCTTCGATGCCAACTAGAGGTTGGTATTCATTAAAAAAAAAAAAAAACCCCAAATGTTGTTGTATTGCTATTGAATTTGATAACCTGTTGTGTTAGTTGAATCTCTTAACAAATCAATATAATTTTTATTTCTCAACATTTGTTGCCTTGGAATTTTTGTTGCTGTATGTAACTGGCTTAGCCTGAATTGCATGGTGGATTTACAGAACAGCCAAAAGGAGAAGAATTAAACCCCTGTTGCTGCAATACCTTTTTTGGTTTTTTGGTATTGTTGGCGTTTGTGTGTGTCTATGAAAGTTTAAGACCAATGTAGCTGGCAAAGGATTATATATAAATAAGGGTGAAGTTTGTCTCAATGTTGTGAGAGTATAAAACTAAAAACATTACAAGTTTCTGGGCTTGTGGTAGTGTTTATACTGACACTTTGATCAGAAACTTTGACCAATTTGTACACAGATGAAAGCATGTTGGTAACCTTTCTTATACCATCTCTACGACATCATTTGATGATTTTCTATGACTTAAATACTGCACTGGTGTTATTGATCTCTTATTGCTGGTTTGGCAGTAAATTCTTGTACTTATGTGCCTATGTAGTTTGCTTCTCTGCTTTTACCAATTTGTACTACAAAGAGCTTTGTGGCTGATCTATTTGTAGCTCTTTTTTTCTTGATCCGACATCTGCTCCTTGAGTCGCTTGATTGATTTCTTTTTTCGAAAGCTTTTATTCAAATCCATAAGGTTGAATTAATTAATTTTGCTAATTGATCAAAATTCTGTACTGGACTTTCAATTTAGTGGCTTGACAAGTCACTTTGAATCTCAATTTAGTTGCCTACACACCCCATGTATGGGTCCAATGAATTTTTAGTGTGATAGGTCTAGTCATCAGAATCAAAGCTTGGAACTGAATTCTTAACCTAATCTTGTTTGGTCGTGTCAAAATTGGAAATTTGTGGGTGATGTGTGGTAGGAAGTGTAGCCCTTGTGCTGATTCCAAAATAAGTGTATAAATCTGGTTTAAATAGATTTCAAAGCTAATTGGAAGCTTTGTTTTCATTGAATAACATGTCATTGAGTGCTGCTGCATGTAGGCATTTGTAATTCATGATTCATATGGTATGATTGTGCTTCTTATTCATGTTCCTTTATAGTATATTATTGTGAGCAGCTGACCAGGTTGCTTGCTCAGTTTTCTAGCAATAATGTTTACATATGTAGCCACCTTGGTATTTAGCAAGGTTATACATAGGGATGATGTTCAAATGATTTGGTTTTTTATATATAGCTGAAATTTATGATTTTGGGAAATGAAATCATAGAAATTTCGGGCTTGGTGCTTGTGTCGTGATCATCCATTAATTCTTTTGTAGGAAGCTGCAGGGTTATTTTCTTAAGTCAGATTGGTTATGTGTGTGTTAGAGGTTGGGTATTTAAGCAACACCTAAGAACCCAAATGCTAATTGAAACTAGCATTTTAAGAGTTTATGTAGGACAATTGTGAGAGAAAAGAAGAGGAGAGATCCGGAATCACTCTGGTCATTCGCATCACACAAGTCGTATTGCAATCAGATGTTAGAACAATTCCCACATCGCATCGGCCTTCAGCATCACAGTAAAGGTGTCCTCGACCCACCGAAGCCAACTCATGGTTCACACAAGTGCAGGAACTTTAATTTCTTACACTATTAACTTTTTCAAAGCGTACATAGTAACCCTTTCTATAGAGAGGGGATATATATTTTAGGGATAAATTTATTTCAAACGTAAAACATAATGGTACGTAAAAAGTGGGATGGGGCTTCTGCTTAAAAGCTTATATAAGGGCATTTCTGTTGCGTTCCAAACCTCATGACACAGCTTAAATGGTGAGATTACTTGGCTAAATTTGATCGTCTATGCTTGAAACTTTACATGTATGAAACCAAAGCGACCAAGGTAAAAATTATGAGCAAACCAAAGCTCATCTCAAAATGAGGTTGCATCAACTAGAATGCCAAAAATAAATTATGTGGAAGTTAATCATGAGATAGAGTGGAATAGTTATCTAAAAACAAAAAAGATAGAACGCTGTAGCAGAGTCTTAATGATCCTTATATCCCATAACCTATATTTCCATAAAACTTGAGAACATATTAAATTTCATAGCATGCATCTTATTGGTTCTGTCCAGAAAATGCAAAATAAGAGAGAAGATAGAAGAAAAGTTTCTGGATCACAAAATTGTTTTTATTTTATTTTTTATTAGTGGTTTTTTAAAAAAAAAATTATACAAAGGCGATAGTGTTGTATTTATGAGTAGGGATGAAACAAGTACAAAAACCAGGCTATGTCCTAGACCTACATGATTAGGCGATCACAGATTGTAGTTTCACATCAATTTATCAGAGAACATCAATTTGTGATCACAGATTGCAGTTCTCGGATAAATTGATGTGAAGCTGTTGCTGGTTCAATTAGTATTTAATCCATGACTTAGGAATCTATTTCTAGTGGTACAAGGCACAGTTTTATTGAGTGCTTCATGTTTTCCAAAGTTAATGACCAGATTTATCTTTTGTGTGTTATTCATTGTCTCATTCCTTGTTGTAAAGGTTATTTTGGATGCTTTCTGTTGCCTTCTTAAATTAAACTTGCGTTTTTATAGAAAACACTTCTGGATTTTAATGTTTCTTTGGCACTTCTTAACTCCGGTAGAGAGTTCTTCCAGTCTGTCATTTAAAAAAATGATAGAGAATGTTAATGACTTACCCCTTTGTAGGTAATTAGTCTAATAAACCTGACAAATGAGACATTCTTGTTGACTCTAGAACTCATTCGTTCCATGTATTCCTCCTTATTGAAAGAATTCTGGAGAGAGCATGTATTTTTCAATTGAAAGGTAGTCATCCTTGTTATTTACTTTTTCAGTGAATAAGCACAATTCCTTAGTCAGGACCGGCTCCCTTTGTAAGTGGCAGAGTGGCCTTGAGGGTGTTGCATGATTTGAGAACTCATATCCTATTGTAGTTGGATGGGCTACAATTCTGAAATGATTTCACAGCCACTTGAAACATCATTTGCATAATAGGGCTTCCAGTGAAATATCTGTAGCCTGTTAGGTTTGGACTGTGATGTCTTAGATTCAGCAGTTTGAACTTTGAAGGGCTTCTAGCTTTGTGGGTCAAACATCATCACAATTTGCATGCTTTTCAGATGCCTAGATGTCAGCTTTCACCAAATTACACAATATTATGTGTGTTTCTCATGCCTAGTAGTGGTCTTACAAAATCTGCAAATCAACATCATAGTATAATCTGTCTATTAGAAAATCAATTTGGGTATGTGCATTTTGAATCTGTTTGGAGGAAGGAAAAAAGAAAGAAAGCAAAAGTAGAAATTAACTGGATGGTGATACAGATGTTTGGTAGTGTTTTTGTTCCTTGTGTTTAATTTTTTTTTTTTTTTTTTTTTTTTACCATTTGTTTCTTCTTTACATGTTAAAGAACTACTATGATGTCCCCCAGTTTAAAATATAAGATTGAATTTTATTTTCAGGATGCCATTAAGATTTAGCTTGCAATGAAGAATGCTTTAACTTTATTATTGGCAATCTTCAACAGGTAGGTAAAGCCATTGATGGGCATTGACTTTTGTGAAATTATTGAAGAAGGTAATGAAGATATTAATATTGTGATTCTTGGTGCACAAAGGAGGATTTATATTGTGATTCTTCTTGGTGCACAAAATTTCCAATAAAATACAAGCTGGATCAACCTTAATGTGGATGATTTTGGACATGCCATTTGATAAAATGATGCTCAAGTCAGAGATTCCATTTCTCTTTTTCCACCTTTAGCTCCAGTTTCTGATTCTGAAAGCATTTTCTTTTTCTTCTTTTGGATTATAAATTATGATTAATATATAATTGATAATATCAATGTCATCTGAAAGACATGGAGCTATAGCTCAGGCTCTGGACCCAGTTCCCCCCAGTATAGGTATAGAAAGTCTGGATAGGACCCATTGTTTACCAAACACACCAACATGTCGAGGATGAGCCCATCTTTTTGGGTCAATAGACCCCATCCTCGCTGGTAGGCATTCTTAATGAGGATGGGTTACCTTGTCCACCCCATTACTAGTTTGGAACTAGTGAGGAATTTGACGATGCCACCGCCGGTTGGTTGGGTTGTCTCCTACCTTTGTTTCCTCTAGTCTTTGTATTTGTATGCTCTGTTTTTGTGGTTGCAGTTGTCCCTTAGCTCTGGACTCTAGCATTGTAACTTTGGCATTTTGCCCATTGT
Organism: Prunus persica; assembly: GCF_000346465.2. Lineage (NCBI taxonomy): Eukaryota > Viridiplantae > Streptophyta > Magnoliopsida > Rosales > Rosaceae > Prunus > Prunus persica. The sequence continues at coordinate 2,283,949 of NC_034016.1, read as the reverse complement.
TATTCCAGTTTGAACAAAAAAACAAAAAAAAAAACTCCCTCTGATTCAGTGAACCTCACAATTGACCAATTAAATCTATCTAAGATTGTGTCCAATGCTCATATCCAGACATAATCTATGTTATTAATGTTCAATTTAAATATACAATTATGTGGTGCTGTCAATGTTGCATATTCTTATCAAGTGAAATGGGTGACCTTATCTGACAAGGAAAGAAGGAAAAAAAGGTGAACTTTTATCTGAGAGCCATTTTGCTGAACTCTTTTTAAACCTCCTTTCCTGACAATAATTTGAGGCGTGAGGTTTTCGGTGGTGTGATTGTTACACAAATATATTTACATAAAGATTTTAGTTAGCGTCAATTGCTTACGCATGCATGCTTAAATAAGTACGATATGAAACTTTTTTTTATGGTTAACTGTTAAATCACTAATCCTAACAACCATTTGAGGTGTTTAAGTGCTATGATCTTTACACAATTATAGCTACAAAAATTTAGTAATACTTTTCTTCTCTATTTGAGGTGAGGTTTTCAATTGTCCATATATTTGATGTATCTCATTAACTAGCACACGGTCGGGTCAGTCCCCGAGCTGAAGTGGGAGTGTAAACTCTGGCGGACACGGGAGTGGGCGGTGTTGATGTGTCCTTCGGTCTGCTCAAGGCACTCCACATGTCCTGCCCTTACTGGTAAGACTGAACTCGGTTATTATTGCGCGTCAACAAATCTTTTTGTTTTGGGCATCTCATTAATACACACATTTTTCTTGGTAAATCTCATATAGATTTTATCCTTGGTAGTGTTTTTGTTCCTTGTGTTTAATTTTTTTACCATTTGTTTCTTCTTTACATGTTAAAGAACTACTATGATGCCCTCCAGTTTAAATATAAAGATTGAATTTTATTTTCAGGATGCCATTTAGTTCAGTATGGTTGCAACTTGCAATGAAGAATGCTTTAACTTTATTATGGGCAATCTTCAATTGACCTTTGTGAAATTATTAAAGGAAATGGAGATTAATATTGTGATTCTTCTTGGTGCACAAAATTTCCAATAAAATACAAGCTCTTTTTTTTTTTTGGTGGTCCGAAACAACTGAAAAGTTTGTATGAAATGAGAATAGCACTATTTTGCTACCCCAAACCAATCATAAACTGCTACGTGAAAAAATTACACGCAGCATACTTTGATTGGCCAAAAATAATAAAATATTACTATCTCCATTTCACACAAGTGTTTCTCATCAAACAGCCTTAATTTGGATGATTTTGGTCATACCATTTGGTAAAGTGATGCTGAAGTCAGAGATGTCATTTCTCCTTTGCCACCATTAGCTACAGTTTCTGATTCTGAAAGCATTTACTTTTGGATTATAAATTATGATTAATATATACGAAATTGATAAATAAAAAATCACTGTCATCTGAAAGGCACGGACCTAGCAAGAATTTTATGGTGAAAACCTTATATATGATCCTTAGGTGAGATCTTATTTATTAATCGTTTGATAAAATTGATTAGTCGTCGAATCAAATTAGTTAGCCTAATCTAACGATTAAGAAATAAATCTCACATAAAGGCTATATATAATACCCTCACTATAGAATGACTCATGGACCTATAGCAACTCTGGACCAGTTCTCCCATTATAGATATAGAAAATCAGAATAGGACCCATTGTTTACCAAACACACCATCAAGTTTCTCCCTTGTTTAGTGAACCTAACAATTGACCAATTTAAATGACCCAACGCCAATTTAAATTTACAATTATGTGTGTGCTATGAATGTTGCATATTCTATCAAATTAAATGGGTGACCTTATTTGATAAATTTTAAAAAGGAAAAAAAAAAGGTGAACTTCTCATCCAAAAGCTATCTTGCTGAACACTTTTTAGGGTATTAAATCTCCAATCCTAACAACAATTTGAGGTGTCAGGTTTTGGGTGGTATGATTGTTACACAAATATATTTACATAAATATTTTTATTAGCGGCAATTATTTACGCATGCATACTTAAATAATTACGAAATTATTAATCCTAACAACCATTTGAGGTGTTTAATTGATTTTAAAAAATAAAGAAAAGAAACTCGATCTATATACTAGTACCGCTAGAAAGTTGCTCCTTATGAGCTATCTATACTCGTGGATAGACCTTTTTTTCTTTTTTCTTTTTTTCCCTTTATTTGGCTTTTTTCTTAGTGCATGCATTCCAAAACATAACCTGATGGATGAAGTCAACTATGACTTATGTGTTGAAAGATAAAGGCACATTCGCCTTCCTGTTGATGATTGTAAACTAAGTTGAATGGACACTCCACTAAGCTTAAGTGTCGGATATTTGGACATTCTTTGGATACTTGTGTTCAACAGTTAACATCGTGTCTATGATCAATACACTTTCCATACATAGTCAGGATACTCTCTGAATAAAGGTCAATTCGTACTCAAGATCAACTAATGTGTTAATTCATATAAAATTAATAAACTACAAAGGCTTAGAAAACTTGAATTTCACTATATATAAGTATTGTGAAATTGGAGTATCAACATCAATACATATGTATTTAGTCCCCTTTTATTGAGGGATCCCTCAGATAATTTTATTTTAGGGACGCCCTTTAGGGTACCTTACAATTTTTTTTTTCCAATGATCCAAATCAACAAAAAATTTGACAAATCGGAAACCGTTTCGATATCCAATTGTGTCCTACAAAATCAATGAACGCGGTGCTTCAAGAAAATACTAAAATTTCAATAACTCAATTGAGTGGTTTTTGAATGAGTATCTACAAAATAAATGATTTAGATTAGTGAAATACAATTCGGAGTGAGCCCTATAAGGGGTGTCCCTCAATGGAAGAGGACTGCATATATATAAGTACTATTATAAGTATTATTATAAATTATTATGTTTTGATTGCCATGTCCCCGTATTCTAGTTTTTTGAAATTTGTCGTTTTCCGTGTCGTCGTATTCGTGTCCATACAACATAGATTATAAAATTAACCTTATTTGCACAATATCTTTTGTTTTAAATTTAATCTTATAAATTCAAAGAGATTCAGTAACATAAAATAAATTGGAGAAAAGGATTTGGCTTACTGATTTATCATATTATGTAAGAAATTAGGTCGATTGTCACGCAAAAGAAAATTAACTTTTGATATCTAAGGTGCCCTTTTATGAAATTTTTTTTGTCTCCACTACTGATGACTAATTAAAAGAATAAAATTATTGAGAAAAAAAAACCAAGAATAAAAGTTGGGGAGATTCACTAATATACCCAAAATAGGAGCTGAAATTATAAAAAAACCCCACACGAAATGCACTTTAGAAACACACCCAAAATCCATTTACTACATAAAAAATGAGTGTTAAAGTTCCTATAAATTACATGATTGCCATTGATAAACTTAAAACAAGCCCAACATAAAAAACTCAAAAAAAACCCAAAATAAGCCCAGCAAGCCCGAAGTACATTGTTAATACCATATCATAGAAGTACATTGTTAATACTATATTATAGAAGTACATTGTTAATACCATGTCATAGAAGTACATTGTTAATACCATGTCATAGAAGTACATTGTTAATACCATTACTTACAAAAAAATCAACCAAAAAAAAAAATCCAAAATAGCCCAACAAGACATCCGATATCCTTTTCAGAAACCACCTCCAATTGTCCATAATTTCACCAGAAACAATCGCAAAAGCAAAAGGAAATATCTCTACAAGAAAAAAAAAAGTAAATTGTTAATACTATGTCATAGAACTATCTCCCTAGTAAAAATCACATTATGCCTATCACAAACTTCAAGTGCATAGCTATATATAGAGCAAAATATAGAGCATGTTTTGTCACTGAAAATCTGTTAATACTATGTCATAAAAGTACATTGTTAATATTATATTATAGAAATCAACTCAATTGCATGGTATGAACAATATTTCAACTGTTCATACCACTTACTGGAAGTTAACGACTACATCATTTTATTTGCATAATAGGTATGATAAAAGTGTACAACTCCATACCACTCAAAATCAATACTCAACAATGATAAAAATACAGAGAATGACTCCATCTCAACAATAGTTGCTGGTTGAAAGGATTTGGGTTAGAAGAATTGATATGGCTCAATCTGCTAATCGTGCCCTCCCTTACTGCTGCGTATCTTTTACGCTAGAAAGGTTTGGGTAGCATGGGGGCCAGAATGACTTTGCTCTTCTTCAAATCAAGTAATTTTTCAGTGTGACTGGTGAACCCAAAACCTGGGCCTAAACACCAACACCACCTCCAAGTTCCTGTGCCCTGGCATTCCCTCTTAAAAAATGACTTGTATATTTCTTGGATTTCCCATACAAGATCAAAGTACAGCCCCCAAACCCTACTCTTACTATCAGCGATGAGGGATCTTCTGCCACACATGACCAAAGTATGTCTTTGAGAAGGGCTCAACAATCAAAATCAATAGTCCTTTGCTTGGGCCTATTGGGATTTCATGGAAGCTATGCAAAATCTGATCATTTCTCACATACCCAATTAAAATTAGTTCAAAAAAACGAAAAGGGTCAGTGAAGAATGGGACTCACATGGGATTTTCTTTAACAGAGGAGCTCCGACTTCTCTAAGGATCCAAGAAACGATCAAGGAAAGGCCGAAAAGACCACAATAAGCAAGTCTAGCTGATTTCCTGGAAATCCCAGCGGAGGGCTTGAGGCTTCAGACCTGAGGTTGTCAAATCTGAGGGAGGCTTCAAACGAGATCCAAAACTAATTTAATGCTAAAAAGGGTAATAAAGATATTTCATCTTATTAATTAAAATAAAAAACATACAATTGTTGATTTTTGGGTTTATTTTGGGTGTGTTTCTATGTTTTAAATAGTGTAGGGTATATTCATAGTTTCATGTCTAAGAATGGGTGTTTCACTAATTTTGTATAAAAGTTGAAGAGAGGCTTGGCTATACCAACTTGTGAAGAATGACTACTATCTAGTAGATTATCTTAAAAACCAAGAATATAAGTATAAGAGAGGCATGGATATACCAACTTGTGAAGAATGACTGCTATCTAGTAGATCTCAAAGATGAGACAGATTGATTGGACAATTAGTATAAGAGAGAAAATATAATTACAAAAATACACCTCATGCTTCCTTTATCAAGTTAATGAGTTTAACTTAATTGTTCTTTTAGTGAATTTAATTCAAATTTCAGGCAAAACAATACCTCTTTTAATACATATAAATCCTCACCCTAACCATCTAGGTCCAATACTTTAGGTGAGATTAGGCCCAATGGACCTCTATGTGGCGTTTTAACTTAAAGGGCTCCGGTGAAACTATAAGTTAACTACATATATTTGAACCATAAATTATTATTGTATTCTTTAATGTAGGACTTATGCATCATGACTTGCATCGAGCAACATACACCAATAATCTCCACATTGACGAGATCTAAGCCAAAGTAATCCGACTGTTACAACACTCACACTTTTTGAGGATGACGTGGTCCCTACAACTCAACCTCTACAGACAATAATTTCTTAAGTCTTGCTAGAAGCCCTTGCCCTACTTAAGTCTAGGATTTTCTCGAGCCTTGTTAGGAGCCCTTGCTCCACCTAGTTAGCCACCCCTAGGATTTCCTTGAGCCTTTTCTCCACTAGCCCTTACTCTACTAGCCCGCTCCACCTTTATCCATCTGTGTAAGAATTTAATTAAGTTACCTCTCCAACTTGAACCAAATGTATTGTAGCGAAATCAAGCTATGATATCAATTGTTATATTTTTTAACACCTTCCCAATAATCTCCCACACCCAATTTAGGTGAAGGGCTCACCATCACTTCAACTTCTTAAAGTCTATCTCGACTCGAGATGCCGTTTTGTAAATATTGCAAACGAACCATTAATCTTGACCTTGTCCCATCTACACATAACCCAAATCATAATGTGGTCCTAGCTTATATGTAGTATTTTAAAAATAATAATAATAATAACCATTCTTGGTGAGGACGTAGTTCTTTATAGGAGTAATTTCTCTTATTAAAAAAACAAACATTCTATTATTATTTTCTCGTACAATATCGTCAATCTTCACATATGCAACACATGCGAATAATTATAATATTATTATAACGAGAAGAGGCCATGTCCGTCATTATAAGGTAGCTGTCAAATTATGAGCCCTTAATTATATTAAATCATTATTATAAAGAAATTATAATTATAAATTACTACAATTTCATTAAACATACTTTGTACTCCCATGTCATGTTTTTCCTCTCTTTTTGGTTGCTTCAATACCTTCAGATTGGATGGGTGTTTCTTATAGTAAGAGAGTGAATAAGGAAGTAATTAGTAAAATTAACATTATATTATTAATTACTTAATTGGAAAATAACAAATAATATTATTTGATTCTCTTAATTAATAGTCTAAATAAATAAAGGGATATAATTTTTTCACTCCACTTTTATCTACTTACACTCTCTTTTGTTTTTATTACATTGGAGGAAAGAAACCCCACTAGGGTTCGATCATGGGTACCATTGACACTGTCATGGGGTGGAGGGGGAATCCACCACCACATGGTGGGAACCCATTGGTCACTCGTTTTTATTTTTAAATACTTTTGTAATTACATTAAATGACAATATAAATGGAAAAAAAAGAGTGAAAAAATAAGTACTTATACAACTACTAAATTTAAGACAGGAAATTTGTAATTGTGGTCACCGGCCCGTCAGCTTATCACAACCCACCGCTGCTGAGGCCTATGGCGTGAGCTACGTCATAATTATGGTATGACATGCGGGATCCCGTATAAACTGCAGGCCATTTAATCTTGAACGACAACATCACAGCAATTGTTCCCAATACGCGCGGCATTCTCTTCAGTCACAAACAGTTTTTATATTGCCCCACAATTTTCAACCCTATCCACTCCCACTATATTAATAATAATAATTAATAATTAAATAATAATAAAAAAAAGGAAAAATATATATATATAAAAAAATGGCATTGTCTTAGCTCAGCTGGGGACGGAGCGAGGACTATGGAGACGAGCGCCCAGGTCCTTCTCATTTCATTTCTTCTCCTTCAAACTAGTCTTCTCTCGCTCTAGAAAGTTCACGCTGCTACAGTACATTTGTATGACGAGATTGCCCTCCACTTTCTCAGCGAATTCCGAGCCTATCCTCGTCTTCTTCTCAGATTCTACCAACAGTCAAAGATCCTCTGCTGATCAACTTCTCCTTCTCCATATTTTCATGGAACACCTGCTGACTTGAGATTCCTATGGATTTGACCGAGGGCGTCGGAGAGAGCTCGTCACCGCCTCGAAGCTTCGTCAGCTTCAGCAACTACGACGTGTACAACCGCTTGTTGGAGAGCGGTAATGAAGACGCTTTGACTCAACCTGATTTTCGTGAGCAGTTGGACGCTCACTTCAATCGCTTGCCGGCTAGGTATTCCAATTCGATCGCTTTCCTTTCCTGTATTGGAATTAGTTTTTTTATTTCTTTATTTGGCTTTAACGAATTTCGGCTGTTGATTTTATTTCTGAAACTAGTGCTTTATTTTTAATTTTTCCAGTATGAATCTTCGTGAAGCTTAGATTAGAGTCTCAATGATGATTCAACTGTGATTGATCTCCTTGAGTTGTGGAAGATAATAATATGCATGCCGAGCAGTTTTGGGAAAGTTTTTAATGTTTGAAAATGTCCATTTGCTTATTTGTTCTATTCTTGGTACCGTACGGCATACGGCTTTACTTCTGAAGCTTTAAGTTTTGAGATGGAAATGTTTTTTATACCTTATTTTCTTCCCTATATATCTGCTGACTATGTAACCAGTGGAGTAGCTTACATTTTACAAATTCTTTGTGTGTACGAGTGGAAATTAGTTCCACAGCCAATTTTTCTGATTCTTGTTTGAATGGAAAAGTACAATTCTTCTTGGAAATACTTTTCGGGGAGGCACGAAGTTTTTACTTAGGTTTGTCAAGAAATACTATCCAAGGCAAAGACAGGCAAACCTTTCCAGCCCCTATGTTATGTTGAAGCTTTGGTTAAAACATAAGTGGAAAGTATATTCACTAAGTTTCAAAGAAGTTCTCCACTAGAGAACTTCATAAGAGCCAAATGATAAATTCCTTTTTTTTTTCTTTTTCGTGTGAGGGGAGGGGGAGTGAACTTAGTTCATGTTTTATGTGCTTCCTAATTTATTACCTGCACATTCTCCATTGGAACAAACGGAGCCATAGGATATTGTTTTTATCTTTCTTATAAGGTTGATGAACCTATTTCTACGTTTTTTTTTGGCTACGCAGTTATGGGCTTGATGTTAACTTGGATAGAGTAGAAGATGTCTTGTTGCATCAAAAGCTTCTTGCATTGGCAAAAGACCCAGAGAAGCGGCCTGTTTATCATATCCGTTTCATGGAGGTATTGAATGAAATGACATTTAGCCAAAGAAAAAAGAGAAGATTTCATATAGCCAAAGCATGATTTAAGTTTACTTAGCATTAAAACTATACCTCCTTTTAGTCTGATATGATTTTGCTTACTAGCTGTTGTATTGGAAATATTATTGTTACTCTTGCTTCCATTGGGGTAAATTTGACGCTTCACCTGTTCCATATGAATTATTTTGAAAGAGAACATATTTCTTAATAGTGGGTTCAGCGAAAAAAATTGGAATGGTCATTTCCCTATACTGTTGACCAGGATCTGGATCTATTACAATGTATAGTAATATATGCATGTTGTTGCATGTATTGACTGTCACTTTCTGTAAAGAAGTTTTGAACTACATTTGGAAATAGGATTTCAAAGAATCTTGTAAGCATCAGAAACTTTGATGTTATTTCCAATGTCAAATTAGTTCTTTTTTTCTTCCGACCATTTTATCTATTACAAAGCTCCCCACACTTTTGTTAATTTCTATGGTTCTTTATGTATTTCTGGTCAGAATACTTCTACAAAAACAGATGATGACGATGATGATGATAATGATGGCCAACAAGTTACTAGTATCATTTCAACCTCAAGGCCATCATGTCGTGAAGCTAAGGAAGGAGCTGCTCAGTCACATGACAGGTATTATACCTGTGTTGTACTCTGTCTGAAATGCTTTTCTTGCCATATTAATTGCTGTTAAGGGTTTCAATGACTGCATTGGGTGATTGTGGGTTTCATTTCTTTATTTCTTATCTATTCCATTTCTGTGATTAGAGCTAGGAATTGTGCAATTGACTCTAAGCTTGGGGACCTAAATTTGGATGTTAGAACGAATGCTACGGACATGGATGGAAGACATCTGACAGAGAGTTTTCCCCCGAGGTACTCAACAAAATATTGTTGGCATGTTTTTTGTTCAAGACTAAACACTTTTGTAATTCATCAAAGCAAGAATTTGTTTATCGTCAGATCAATGGTTTACCATTTGATACTTCAATTGTTGCAATATGTTGGTTTTGTGGTATTTATTTCTTTTGGTTTATTTATCTATTTTTTATTTGTTGAGTTGCAATCAAACTCTGGTATCTAACCAATAACAACTAAAATGAAAGGGGACAATGGAAACATATTAGATATGTAGAGCAACAACTGGTCATAAATGGTCCTGGTCCCGAATTCTTTTCAGAAACTTTTTGTAGTAAATCTTTATTTGAAAGGTTGGTTGGTTGGCGTGGATGCATCATTAGTATAACAAAATGGGGAGTGGATGCATCATTTGTTTTTGTATAGAACATTGGAGTTGGTTGAGTTATGGAGTAGATTGTTATGTTCTGTGAAGGCAGTTCTGGTTTTGTTTCGTTTGACTTCTCATATTTTCAGTATAGGAGTTATTTTAGAGTGAGCAATAGTAGAATGTTAAAGTATGTGAAGAAGAATTTTGCCTTATTATGGGCTTCAGTTTCGAAGTTTGGACTCAATTTCAGTAGCCTTCTATTCAGAGATTGGAAGACTTAAGACTTTCTTTCATACTTCTTTGACACGTAGTAGTGTTTATGAATATTGTATTGTTAGCATACGGTGGATTACCCGTCATCCTTTAATTATTTTGTACTGTTCCATTTCTGAGAGATTTTTATTTCTTATCAAACAAAAATTTGATAAAATGTTTATTGAGAACTAAAGAAATATATTTTATTTGTGTTATTTTGAATTAATTATGTTAAGTAATAAGCATGTATAGTTTGTCTGTCTTGCTTTCGAGGAAACCATGCATGTCCATAGATGGTATACACAGGTAGAAGAATATCTGTCAATTATGTACATAAACACATATGCATGCATGGGTAAAAACATATATGTATGAAATATTAGGCTAAAGGTCTTTTTTTCCAACTTAGCAATGTATACCTATATTAAAGTTTTTTTTTTTCAAGGTACAGAATCCGATAATGCTTTATCAAGTTCATTGACACCAACTCTGTAATTTTGTTGCTCAGTGAACATAATCTCTTTTTATTATTTATTAAGACTGAGCTTTGGCTGTATATTGAAAGATTGCATTTGCAGTTATGGGCTTCTCTTTCTCCAGCCCTTAGGATTGGAATTTTATTAGATTGGGCAGCTGCTGCAGAATAGTTTTTAGAGTTGTCTTACAATGTCAGAGGTGTAATATGGACTTCTGTTTTATGGGAATTAAATAATTTTTCTCTTAGACCTCTTGTTCACCGAGTCTTGTATTGTGTTCTTGACTTGATAAAACTTCATTTCTCTTAAAAAAAAAATTGCAGTTCTCATCTATGCAGAAATTATATTGACAATTGGGATGTATAATGCAGGCAAGATATACCACATGTTCCCATTCATGAAGTAATATTTTCAACCATTGACAAGCCTAAGCTTCTTAGCCAGGTATGATTGAGAAACTTAATTTATTTGTTTGTCATTTGGTAGCTTCATTACATGCAATACATTGTCTCCACTTAGCAGTCTCTTGGTATTCACTAATTTCAATGTAAGTGTGTTTAATACCTAATGCTTGTAACTTAAATCACTGTCTAATTTATTTACTTTTTTTAATGGACACCCCATCTAACTTGTCCTTTATAAAGCTATGTGAAAGAATTTCTGTTTATGTAGATGTATACAAGTTTTTACCTACTTTTCATATCTTTTTTGGTAATCCTCATGCTTATGATCTTTTGAGTATACAGTTTCTATGGGGTTCTGTCTTGGAAAATTTTCAACGGATTTATTACTCCTTGGGAGAAAATATGATGATGTCATGTAACGTCTTTTCCATAGTACCTCACAGCAGACAGAGCCCTTGGATTTGTAGATAATTTGAAAACCCTTTGCTTTGGAAATGTTCTTTATCATGATTAATTCGTGACATGATGTTTGAAAAACTGGCAACTGAATTTAAGGGTTGCAGTAGTTAATATTGTTATTATTATTTATAAAAAGAGGAGTAATACTTCTTTTTTGAGAGCATAATTCAGCACCTTTGATTCTACTCTATATATATTGTCTATGTTGTTAAAGCCAGAGAACTACAAAAGTGGAACCATACTAAGGACAACATCTTTCTAACAGATGTCATTTTCCTCTAGCTTTCTGCTTTGCTTTCTGATTTAGGACTTAACATCCGTGAAGCACATGTTTTTTCAACGACCGATGGCTACTCCTTAGATGTTTTTGTGGTGGATGGATGGCCTCTTGAGGTACTTTTTTGCTATATAATGTGTTTATCATCATTCGCTGTCTGGGTTGCATGTTAGTTCTTTTTATGTATTACTATTGAGAAATGTCCAATATGTTGTGGGGGGGGGGGGGGAAGCCCCAGACTGTATGTCTTTACCCATTACACTTTTGTTCATTGTGTGTGGTTTTTGTTGTGATGCCATTATTATTTTCTATAATCTAAGCTGTTGCTGTGTTTTCTTCTTCTGTATGCATCCCAATATTTGTGTTATAAGTATTGAGTTTTATCAAACAGGTTAAGTATAAAAAAAACTGCAGTTTATCCAAGGAAAATGCTTTCGTAATATATTAAGGGGCATTGTGATTATATTTCTTTTATGACAGGGATCTGTGCTGAGTCCAAATGTTGCTGACTTTGCAATGTTGTGGTCAGGATACAGATGGTCTACATGAAGCTATGGAAAAGGCGGTTGCTAGAAGTGAGGTAAATTGTGTCACATTGTAATAGTAATAGAAGACTAATAGACAGTAATATGTAACTGTTGCTTGATAATTTAGGGGTCATGGTCAAGATCTTCACATTCTCATTCGGCTGTGGAGAAAGCATTAGCGGCACAAGAAAAACCTGGAAACTGGGAAATAGACAGAAGACTATTAAAGATAGGAGACAGAATTGCATCTGGGTCATGTGGAGATTTGTAAGATAGGTTTTATTGTTTTCACCTTTATTCTTTTATGGGCCTCTTCACTGCTGAACCCTCTATTTCTGTTCATCCTAAGGTACCGCGGAATTTATCTTGGTCAAGATGTTGCGGTTAAGATACTGAGGTCAGAGCATTTGAATGATGCTCTAGAGGATGAGTTTGCTCAAGAAGTGGAAATTCTGAGGTGAACCACTTTCTAGTTTTGATTGTTATTTTAATATTGGTTTCTGTTAGGGAATTCACATGAAATCACTCTTTACCTGATCTGTTGGGATCTGCTTTCCACTAGTAAATTTTTAAACATTTTCCCATTATTTCCTACAATTCTCCTTGTGAATTTAGCTTATGGTGGAAAGGATATAACAATTCCAAAATTTTCCGTCCTAATTCTGGTAAAAAGTTGGTAGTTCAAGTGCAATAGGGATAGGAAGGGATTTTGGAAGGTTATAGTTTATTTGTTCTTCCCAATCGCCAAGGACATTAAGGTCCTGGAAGTAGGTTTTTGCAGGGTTTGGCTGCCTTTTCAAGCTTAAAGAAATCATGTTTTTTGTGGTCTCTATTTTTTAGCCTATGTATCTAATTGTGACTCATGATATGATCCAACATGAAATTTGGCATGACATGTTCACAGCTGTCAACTCATATTGTTGGTAGAAGTTACTCTGGTTTAAGATAAACTTCCATGCATGCTTTCGTTTACTATGATTTATTTTCGTTTACATGAACTTGGGTGCTCACTGCTTAGTACAAATTATTTTTGAAGGCCGTGAGTTTGTTAATTGCAAAAGTAAATTACACGTTACGCAGAAGAGAAAGTCAATCACAATAAAAGACAAAAATTATCTAGCACTAATTCTAGTAGCCTAATCAAAGCCTTCAAATTTTATCAGTTTTTTGGTCATATTTTGCATGCTGCTCTATACTGTGGACAAGAACAATTCCTATATTGTCTAGGTGTCTTCCCCTTTCGGCCCCCTTGTAAACAACTCCACATTTTAACCGACTATAGATTTTGCAAATAAATTCCTTGCGTGAAGATAATATTTCTCTTACATCATGAATAATCTGAATATAATAAAATCCACTTGCTTTTCACTGTGCATATCATTTGTTTCACCTTGATCTCTAATAAGTCATGCATCTATATGGATCTTCTGAGTACAAGTTTCTTGTGCTACAGTATATGAGGATCTAAACAATTCATTGGGGGCAGCACAGGAGCTTTCTCACTAATATCTGTGGGTCAAAACCATGTCAACCTCTTTGCGCTTTTACTCTTTTAATTTCAACTATATCTCATGGTCTATTGTAGCCACATAAAGTATGGAGTTCTGAAATTGTTTTCCCGTAAAAGCAGAATTATTTCCTTTGCAGTCCTTTATTGTCAATTCTAAAAGCCTGCAAGTGTTGTTTTTTTTGTTGTTTCTAGTTTGTCACAGTCTGTTATTCTATTTTAGGTTGTCCCGTTCTCCTGGTCCACAGTGAGTTTATCGGGCAACTGCTGTTGGATTAAATCCAACGGTAAACAGCAGTCTAAATAATAAACTCAGTTGATAGTTTTTAATTTCACGAGAAGTAATTTTTAAAGCAATTTTTCAAAAAGAAAACTGAAAGGACTTTAGCATCAGTACACCTCCCAAATTGGTAGAATTTTTTTTCTCCTTCAATTCTCTTATCCAAGTTGGTATCTTACTTCCCTCTTCTTCAAGCTTAACAATTATTCTCCATTTTGAACCCTTCGAAAATTTGACATTTCTCTAATCTGTATTTTGGTGTCCTTATCAATTTTTGCATTTAAACTTTTCCATTCTTGATCTCACTTGGGAGAGAGGTCTCTCCATTTGAATTCCCCCATCTGGTTTTGCACCATTGCTAGAAGAAAAGGAAATTTTCACACCAGATGCACATGTGCTGCTCTGTGAAAACTGGGCGAATAGTAAAGAACATTGTTAGAGAAACCTTGTTAAAGAAAACAATGGGCTTATAGGAGAGTCTGGAATTTGGAGGGGATGAATTGGAATTTAGAAAGAAACGCGTGATTGCGTGAGAAAAGTGCAAGTTTCCTTTTTCAAGATTGCTTTAAAGATTTTTTACTGAAAAAAATAATATTACAAAAATTATAAATTGAGTTTATTGTTTAGACTGTTGTCCACCGTTGGATTTAATCCAACTGCAGTTGCCCAAGAAACTCCCTGGTCCCCATGGACCAGGAGAACGGGACTGTAAGTTGGCATGCTTATTGCTATGAAGTCATTTCAAAATAAAATGCCAAGATAGTGTATACTCATTCTTAAATGCTGATATATCTGTATGTTCGTTTTGTGATTGCAGACAGGTCCATCATAGGAATGTTGTGCGCTTTATCGGGGCATGTACGAAGTCTCCACATTTGTGCATAGTGACAGGTATGCAATTTTCTAATTGGTTTTCTCCAGCATTTACTATAAATTTAAGTTAGCTTCTTTCATGGTTTATTCATTCTGTATCAAAATCTTACACGTGGAGATGTTCTCACAAGCAGTGTAACTAAGATAAGCTAGGCAGCAGGTGTACTTTATTTTTTGTTCATTTTTTAAGTGAAACCTAATATTTGTATAATTTACATGATTATAGAGCGAGAAAGTTTCATGAGTATTTCCACTAAAATAAGCAGAGCTGACCATAAATTTCATTTTTAACTTTTCAGAAATCTTATTGGAACCGAGCTAAAATTTCTTCTTTAAGTATGCAGCATTCAAGGAGACTTTTCTCTTGTGTTCTGTATTCTACTTCCTCTAAGCTGTTTGGATGCCTTTTGGAGCTCCTAAATAAGTGTAATTATAATATAGCCATTGCATCTTGTTGTAACTTGTATGTTATGGAGCTTCATGGGGAATTAGGAATAGAATGATATTTGGGAGAGCAAGGGATGAGGAGGTGGATCATTCGTGGGATGGAGTTCATTTTTGGGTTTTCCTTTGGCATTGGTATCTTCAGACTTTAGGGATGGTTCTTTTCAGGGTATCTTTTATGATTGGAATGCGGCTTATTTTTTCGTTTTCATCTTATTTGCTTTCATGCAATATTTTGATGTTTAGATCCGTAGACTAGTATAATTAGTCCAGTGGACAACTTGTCCCCTGTATTGTACTGTTCTTTTTCTATTAATGAAAGTATGTTTTTATTAAAAAATAAATTAAATATAGTAATTTCATGGGGACTGAGCTCTAACGTGAGAAGCTCTTTCATGATGTTCAGGCAACAAAAACCATGCATTTCACTTGTTTGTTTTATGTCCATAAATAATTTGTGTTAGTGCTAAAAGATTATGTTGTGAATACAGCTTTGGCTGTTCGTTTGTTTCATTTATGTTTTTTGTATATTCATACAGTCAAAGCAGCCATTTCAGTGAGAATGTAAACAGGATCCGGAGGCCATTTCATTGAGGATAAACTAATAAGTTCTAAATCTAAGGAGGTTGGATCACCAAACTAACCTATGGCTGTGGCTGTGGCTGATTTTGGGTCTCCATCTTCTTTTTGAGAAAGTTAGTCCAGTTATCAGTGTTAATAGGGTCATTCCTTACCAGATTAAGTTAAAATGCCACCATGAGCTGGGGTGGATTCCCGAGGGCAGTAGTCTATTTGGTTTAGGACATTTGTAGCTTCGTTTTCCATGGTTGTGTGAAGCAATTCCTTCCTTTAGGTGATCCAGTTATCATGTGAACTTAGTCATTGATTTCCCGATGAAGTTAAAATGGTTCTGTGGCTTGGGGAATGTTAGTTATATGAAAATCATCTACATTATGCCCAGGCGCTCTAAACTCATATTTCTTATGCATATATTATACATTTGTTTTTGGAGTTGTGTTATGTTTCCAGACTACATGTTCTAAGTAGTTAACTGACTCTCTACTTCTAACTACTGGAAGTTGTTTCTTTCCATTTTCCTTCCTGTTGGTTTTTTTTTTCCCTTTCTTATGATAAAAATTATGAAAATTCATTTGTTACTGTTTTTACTTGCAGAGTATATGCCCGGTGGAAGTCTCTATGATTATTTGCACAAGAATCATAATGTCTTGAAGCTTTCAGAACTGTTAAAGTTTGCAATTGATGTCTGCAAAGGAATGGAGTATTTGCATCATAATAACATAATTCATAGAGATCTGAAGACAGCAAATCTGCTAATGGACACTAACAACGTAAGAACTAAAGGTTATTGTTTTGCTTGTTTTGCAGCTTCACTTATGAATAAATGCACAATGGTTAAGGTTTTGCTGATATGTAAATAGTTCAAATTTTCTAGGTTTTAGGCGAAATGACAGCATATTAACTTGTAAATCAGAAGTGATTCGAAGAATTGGTTTTCCCATGTATGAATTCTTATCAATGTTATAATGCTCCGAGAAAGAGCAATTAATTTACTGAATCCTGTAAGTCATAGCCCTTGGCTTTTCTTGAATTATAGGAGAGGTTGTTATCCCACCCAGGTACTAAAGTCACATTTCTCATACTCGAGGGCTTTGAATCAGTCATGTGGTCCTTTGAATTAGGAGGGTTTTACAAATGTAAAACTTCCTAGGCTTTTGGAGGGTAGCGTGTTTGTTAGTGTGCTGTATTACTTCATTATCCCTATCCGGTCCTGTCAATTTATGGTCTTCTGACTTCCATCTCCTCATCCTTAAAAGAAGAAAAAAGAAATCTAGGGCTTTGAATTACTAAGGGGCTAAGAAGTCATTGTATTTTCTCCTTTTTCATTTTTGCATTTCACCTTTTAATGCTTAAGAAGAATAGTTTCTTTCTTTACTAATGTATTTATCCATTTTGAAATTGAAATGGGAGGTTATTACCATACATTTTTAATTTTCTTGAGATGGATCTCACATTTTATATGATTTATGACTCGTCCCATAAAATTTATGGTCAAGTAGCTCTTTAGTAAAGAACTTTTGAGAATTTCGTGGATCTCTAACAGTTCCCTTCAACCTCATTCAAGATTAAGATTTGGTTCAATTTCTCCATATCCCGTGGGGAAAAATAATTTCACCTGTTTAATATATTATCTTAGAGAAGTAATTACAAGTCTCTTTTTTGGTCTGAAGTAAATACAAGTCTTATCTTGAGTATTGGTGGTCAACTAGTCTTCCAATATTAAAGTGTGGTATTCATGACTGCTATATTTCTTTAATTTGTTTGTGTGCTATGTTTATGCTTAATTAGCCGACAGGGAAACAATAAAGTTCAAGAGATTTATATGTAATTTTTTAATAATGGCTA
The DNA here is from genome assembly GCF_000346465.2 of Prunus persica. Lineage (NCBI taxonomy): Eukaryota > Viridiplantae > Streptophyta > Magnoliopsida > Rosales > Rosaceae > Prunus > Prunus persica. Next base: position 2,266,309 of record NC_034016.1, on the reverse strand, counting down.
TAGCATTCTCAGGGGATGTATTGCAGCTCTAGTTGATATAACTTGTGGTTATGGACCGACTGGAGTAACCAAACCATTTCTTTATATGGGGTAATAGTTTGATTGGGTTGAGGATTTTGGAATAAACCCCTCTGCATGCATTGTGCTTTGAGGTGTGAAGTTTGATTGCGTGAAGGAGGAGTTTAAATGTTCTTCAATCAGGAGCTGGATTTGATGTCTTTAAATTTAAATTAATGGTTAAACTGATACATTGAAGATTTCATGAATAATGAAGTAATTAGATAATGGGCTTCAAGATGTCTAGTAGTGTAATTATACTTTCAACAAGTATCTTAACATTTTTAATAACTAAAACTAAAGTTCAATGTTAAACATCAACATGTTTTTGTTTATGATAATGGGTAAACTGTTTTCTGGTTAGATTTCTAAGTATAAGTGTTGGACTCTCTACTCTCATATCTTGGCAATTTTATCATTCAGTTCAGGAAATGTTCTCGATCCTTTTACCGTTGAAAAATCATTTTCTTATTTGCCTTTAGGTTGTAAAGGTGGCCGATTTTGGTGTTGCTCGGTTCCAAAATCAAGAGGGAGTAATGACAGCAGAGACTGGAACCTATCGATGGATGGCACCAGAGGTTTGATTGATTATTCTGGTTCATTTTTCCTTCATTTTTCCTTTTTCAAGTTTTTAATCCGTAGGAGATCAGTGATTGTATGTAAATTCTTGAGAGTCTTCTTGAAAATTAATGTCAAATCTTAAATCGTTGGACTTGGTTGAAAAAAAAAATCCTTTCCCATCGTTTTTTTCATAGACTTTTATTTCTTAATCTATGAATAATTAGTTCATCGTTAATAATTGCCAGCAACCAGCCATATCATAACCGCTTTGTTTGAGAAGCAGGTTATGGTTTATTGAATATCCTTTTCGTTGTTGAGATGTTGACATTCTGGTCTTACTTTACTGTTAGTGCGTCATTATCTTTAGATAATGCACGAAGTTCCACAACATTAATTACATTCTCATTTCAACATCTCATTGCTTTCTTGCATTTTGCAAGGTTATCAATCATCAACCATATGATCAGAAAGCAGATGTGTTCAGTTTTGCGATTGTACTTTGGGAGCTAGTAACAGCCAAAGTATGCTCTAATGCTACGAAAAGCTCATATATATATCGTGTGTCAGGATGTGGAAGTTATTTTTAAATTGCGTATGATCTTGCTATTGCAGGTTCCATATGATACCATGACTCCGTTGCAAGCTGCCTTGGGAGTTAGACAGGTTTACATTTATTCATGTATAGATATGTTTTCTTTGTGTGTGTGCATGCATGCACACACATAATTTGCGACAGCACGGTTGTTGAACTTTGGCATTGTCTCAGTGTCAAATATCTGATTATGAACTATACGAGGTTTTAATTGAATATGTTGTCCGTAGAAACACTTGACATGGTTATCGTTGCCTCTTCACTTTCCCCCTAACCATCCTAAATGATGATTTGTTATCCATAATGCATTTCACATTCTTTGCAAAGTGCTCATGAATGTTCAATTCGATTTCATTTCCTTCCCTCCTCTTTTGGAAATTAAGGGTCACAATTTAGGATGGTGACCTTATAGAGATATGCCCACATCTTACTTTCTGCTTAGGAAATCCTTTTAATCCTAACAGTTCATGCAACTTAATTCTAAATCTCGCTCTCTAGTATTTGTCCTGTGGACAGCCATGTCTGCATATTGCAGATTTTGGCAATTCTACATGATACGAAAGTTTTGAATTGAGTATGTGTCTACTATCATGATTTCTAAACCCTAGGGTTTGAATTTCCTCTCATTCAAACTAAAGAAATGTAAGAAAAGGATCAGAACCAGTGAATATCACATTTCTGTAGTATCAGATGCAACTTTTGTGCTTATTTAAAATAGGCACAAGTATCTCTTGAAAAAAAAAAAAAGTCATAAGTAATGCCCTTGATAGTCAGTTAAACAATAAATACCAACTGGTTTCAGCTTTTGGCTCAACGTAATAGTTTTTATGAATTGGTGCCTAAAAGTTATGCTTCACATTCCATTTCCCAGGGACTGAGACCGGATCTTCCCAGTACTGGACACCCAAAGCTGTTGGAATTAATGCAGAGATGTTGGGATGCAGATCCTTCCAATCGGCCTTCCTTCTCTGATATAATAGCGCAACTTGAATGTCTCCTCCAAGAAGTTCAGGTAGGACAATCCCTTTGCTCGCTTTTTTCAAGTCTCATTGCCCCTCGTTCTCTTGGCCCCACACTGAACTAACATACATGAAATCTCAGGAAATTTCGGAAGCTACCAATGGCGCTTGAGACGCCGGGTTTTAAGATGTGTCTATCTCAGGAAATTTCTGAAATTATCGAAACTTCTCTTTTTGCAACATTCCGACCGGCTCTTTTTTAGGCGTTTGGGATTTGGATGAGGCTTTGTTTTCTCTGTTTGTTTTTCACATAAATATAGAGGCTATATTATTGTACAATCGAGGGAAAGAGAAAATCAGAGAGACTGCGAAACACAATGTCGATAGTGCATGAAGGTCTGTATTGCCTGTTGTAAAACTCGTCTGTAAGCAAACACCCAGTTGAACGTAGATGTAAAGTATTCTCTTTTTTGAGTAATGGGGATGTATAAACTTTAGTAGATATGTGCATCTAAGTAAGTAGAAAGACGGAGAAAAATACGAGTTTGAAGAGGAGTGGATTGTATTGCAGTGCAGCTGTTTCAACTAGTCCACAATCTATTCTCGTGTATATTCCAGTTACAGAAATCTAATCATCTTTCTTGCTTGCGAGTTGTAACTGATTTATGTTCTCTTATTTCTAAGAATATGCAAGTTAGCTGATTGATTAATGAATTTGACATTTGTATTTTAGGAATTTGACAGTTGGTGGTCGTAACATTTTGGCCTTTCACTCCTTTTCTTATTTTCTCCTACTTTCTTTTGGGTCAGAAATTAACAAGAAGGTGCTTCGTTTAATGAAGGAAATCAAACAAATCTTTGTGTTTAAGGAATGCAAGGGAAAATAAGCATAGGTTGAATGCTACTACTTAAAATCGAAAGTTTATAACCATTTTTAGCTTTTATAGTTAAAGACAGTCTTACCCTTTGACGGTTAACTTAATTTGACTTGGTGTGCAAGTGCATGTAATAAACGAACCGTGTGAAGTTTTGAGAGCAATAATGTTAACGATACCAAGTTTATTATGCATGCAGCTTACCTTGAATAAGAAACCTACTGCCAACGTTAAACTTAGTAAGAAGTTTATAGCTCAAGTGATTAAGTGTATTTGTTCATGCACCAAAGATCCTATGTTAGAATTCCCGCAACTCGCTGCCGCTTGTATAAAGAAAACAGTTTTAAACTTTACATTAACTTTAATAATGTAATAATTTTCACTCTCATTTTCTCATTTTACACTCCTCTTGTTTTTGTCTTTTGTTGCTCCTTTAATTTATTCACACTTTCCTTTTTAATATGCAAGCGATATTGGGGAGGAGGGAATCAAATCAAACCTAAGACCTCGGTGTAGAGATAAATGCTCGTAACCACTTAAGTTACAAGCCCATTACAAAATCCTTCCCTCCTAATATTATGGGATATGATCAATCTAAACATGCCTGCAATCAAGTTGCTGATTGAAGGTTATCATGACCTATTCAATCTAAGTTGGGGCAATGGGAACTGGAATGAAAGCCCGCTCAAGTTGGTTATAACAAATATCCTAAGTCATCATGCATCTCGTCTCATACTCCAAAATTCCAAATTGAGTAGTTGTACAATTTTTTCTCACACTCCAATCCAAACTTTTGACTGAGAACCAGGCGTCATTGAGTTTGTTTATCTTCTTTATATTAGTGGTAAACGCTTTTAGTCGGCTTAAGATTCCATTCAATCATAAACCTTTTGACTTTGTGGATGAGTTAATAAACACCCAGTTGTAAGTTGGGAACAAATATTTTCTTCATCTTCCCGATGAGTAACAAACATGTACGTATGGAAATGGATTAGTTGGCTTTGTTTACTTCACCCTCCTACCTAGATTTCCGATTTCATGGTGTTTTTTCCCATGTTGTCCGGTAATCACCTACTTTGTAGTTTGTACCATGTACTTTATTGGTTATCAAATTCGTCGTCCAACATGTTCTGTTTGTCAAAACCATTGACTTACAAATTAATTAACCTTGAAATTTTTAACATTAAAATAAATAAATAAATAAATAAAAAGGAATTTGGCCTTCCATTTCCAGTTTCCATGTGAGTCTTGGAGTGATCGTCGGACACGCAAGAACATTTCCATGGTTGGCTCAGCTGCCGACAAATCCATTTACAGCTAAACCCAACTCAAAAAATAATGGGTGAAAACGAAGTACGACAAATTAAAATGATGAACAAAGTAAAGTACATGTACAACGTTTACTTTTGTTTGTTTACTCTGTTGTTGCTTGCATGATATATTATAGTAATAAATTATCCTGTGACTTGTCCCTTCTTTAGGGTAAATTTTGATTCTCACGCCGCCTTAAAAGTAAAATTGTTTTCATTTTTTACTATTAATTTGTCCAATAGAAACTAAAGTAGTCGATGTGAAAGTCTTTCATTCCTACCTTTCTAACACAATGCCCTAAACTAGTTTTATTTAGACGTTTGTAGATTTTAGGACCTAAATAAAGATTATCTTTAGATTGTGACTTGAGTGAATTTTTTTATTCATTTAGAGAAAGTGATAATATTTTATTGATAAAATAAGAGAAGTAACTAGTTAGTATAAAAATCGTGCCATGTCGTTAGAGATTAAGCGAATTTCTCTACGTATATGAGTTCAGTCGTTGGTCTAAACTAAATACTTTACGACTAAATAAGTTAGATATGTGCCCTTTTATAACAATTTATTTATTCCTAAAGGTGAAAGTGAAGTGTGAATTTTCAAGAAGAGATTGATCTTGACCTGAATTGTATCGTTACCAATAGTCAATCCAGCCTCACTTCAATTATTTCATATCAACGATCAGTAATTGTCAAGAACAAAAAATACAGTATTTTCACATGTTTCCCGCAAAATCTACTACCATCAGCTTTGAGATTGGCAAAAAAAATATATGTAGTTGATTGAATCTGGCTGGAATGTTGGTAATGATACAATTTTGTTCCGATTATAAAAAATAAAAAAATAAAAATTTGTTCTTCATTTAAATTTCTAAGCAAACTCAATCGTATTGTTACCAACATTCCAGCCAGATTCAGTTCAACTTTTATATATTTGTACAAAGAGTGTTGTTAAATGAACTCTAGAATTAACTCTTTGCATGGAATTGTTATTGAAGACAAAATGATGCGTAAATAAGCTACTAGTCACCCCACTGGTGTTGATCCAAACATATCGATCCTCTTCACGGTTAACTTTTGCTTTGCTTCATCTAGTGTACTCGATTAATTTTAAGGTTCATTTAGCAGCATTTTTGTACAAATTATACTTGTTTAGAGAAATTAAAAAATAAATCTCATAAATCTTGACACATTATAGTACCCATGGTCTCCTCTTATAGATGGATGCACATGTGTTCAAGAGAGACAACATTAATTACACACAACAACCTTGATGTAGAAGATCGAATCAAGATCAGAAGCTACCTAATCCACATGCACATTAATTAAGATTACATTTATTAGATTATCATATAAGGAAATGGTTTAAGTTAATTAATTACAACTTGATGCTGAAAACGACAGTTACAATGGAAACTCCAATTCCTTTTCGTTAAGGGAAATTGGTCAGATGAGATGTTGTGACTGGCAAATTTTAACTTCTAGTCTGTGTAGGAACTTGACCATGCATATGCATGTACATCATGTATTGTTGGCATGAGTTGGATGTGTTTTTTTTTTTGTTGCTTTGTAATTGACTTTTTTCAGTGTAATTATTAGGTTTTTGTTTTTTTTCTTGTAGCATACCGCGTAAGTCATGTAATGTAATCTTAAATATTTGTCTTCACAAGTCAACGGGGTCTAACTTAGTGAAAAAATACGTTAACTTACAAACTAATAGTCTCAAATTCAAAAAAGAATAGGCATACATTGGACATAATAACAACCTGCATGCACGCTTGATTGTGAATATGAACAATTTTCAACTAGTATGATTATGTTACGTAAACGTAATTTACACATATGTTCTGCAAAGAATCAAGTATCAATCAATACATCTACAGTTTGGTGTTTATGTATATATTCAAACTAGTGTATCCAATAAAAGGACTAAAATTCAAACACAATTTGACACTGCGGCAGATTTAATTGAAAACATATCATATCTAATGATGAAAAAATCTAACTACTCAAAAAAGAATGGCCATCATATTTGACAATATAAAAGCTTAATTAATCGTCTACATTAATTCCCACAAATTATAATTTATTTGTTAAAGGAAAAGGCAGAAGAATCAACTTTTAGGTATATATATGGACCACTACAAATGATCGACGGTCTTCTTTTTCCCTTTAAAAGTTTTTAACACCAGATAATGAGATGATATTTGCTGCTATAGTTTCTTGTTAGGTGAAGAGAAAAGGGACTATTCCATCTTTTTGCTTCTCTCTCTCCATCGATTTATCTTGATTCTTCGAGACCCCATTTCCCAATACGCATTTTTTTTTATGTCCTTTTTCCAGAAGCTTGCTTGCTGCAAGCTGGGAAGAATAGGTCACATGTCTCTGTTCTTCTTATACATTTTACTGCAAGTGGTGGGATTGAGTGGGAAAAAAGACAATCTCCAATTTACATTGGAATCTTTAAAATGCAATGTAAAAAGAACATCTGACAACGGACGAGACTAGGGGTGGGCATCAATCCGGCCGATCCGGTCAATCCGGCCGAACCGATTATATTGGATTGGTTTGGTTTGGTTTTGACCAAAGAAAAAGTCAACATTTTGAAAAACCGAACCGAACCGGTTTAGTTTGGTTCAGCTGTGGTTTGAGAGTTTTAAAAACTGTCCTAAACCGAACCGGACCGATTATAAATCAATTTATTATTTATTTAATTTAGTTTACATGTGGCAAGGTTTGTGTGCGTTTTGTGAGTCCGCGTATCTAAATGTTGGTGCACGTTTTGATCTTCTAATTTGCATATCCCAGTTATTTGTGTGTGTTTGTATTTCCCTCTCTTTCTATCTCTACTATGTGTGTTTGCTCTTTGTGTTGTGTGGCTCTTCTTACTCTATCTATCTTAATTAATGGGTCCATTTCATAATTTCATACGCATTCAAACTCCACCTCTGTGATAAAAGCATTTACCTCTCTGTGATAAAAGCTTTTCATTTGTTTGTATTGTGATGAATGCAATGAGTAAATTTAATGCTACTTGGTTAATGCAAATTTTGTATATGTTTGTTTTGATGGAAATTGTGAACTTAGATGCATGCTAGACATTGGATAACCTTTGAATAAATGGAATGATGTTGTATTAGCCTTTGATGGAATGGAATGGAATGATATAATGGCAAAATGTTAGCATTATAATGTAAGAGCAGGTTGAAAAATGCATGGTTTTGTGTTAGGCACAAACCGGCCGAACCAATCCGAACCAAACCGATTACAAGTGGTTTGGATTGGTTCGGTTTTCATTATGATTTTAGGCTAATCCGAACCAAACCGGACCGTTATTTTCTTATTGGTTCAGCTGTGGTTTGAGAGTAAAACCGAACCAATCCGGACCGTGCCCACCCCTAGACGAGACAATAACCACAAGAATCCAATGCAACGAAAACGAGTTCTCTATCTAAAATTCAAAATCAATATATTAGCAAACATTTGATATGTTTATATAGAGAGTATTTTTCTTATCGGTTTAACTCAAGCTGTATTATCATTATCTTTCTTAATAATTGACACGTGTTTATGAACATAACCATAATTCTACAAATACAAAACAAAAAGTTAACAAAAACTGCGACATTTTGATGAGCCATAAATACATTGGATAACAGCCTAAATTAATATGTCAATTCATTACTTACCAAAACAAAAGGGAAATATTGCATTCGTGAATTAGTGATCAGTAGAAATTTATTGTACCAAAGTTTTTGGAATGAGGCCGAAAACCTTTCAATATAGTTACGGACTCTGACTCTGAGAATCTGACATATACAGAACTTGTCCATTTCCACAGACAAGGGAAGATGGATAATTGTAACGTACAACTCACGTGTAGGGCTTGTAAAGTTAAAAATTATGTCTCTTCCAGCATAAACAAGAACAACGTTAAAAAAAAAACTAACCACTTTCGATTTTAGGTCTAGGTTTTTTTTTTATAAAAATAATAATTTATGATTGCAGTTATAATTCAGTTAAAAAAGTCATTAGTCACAAAGGGCCAATATAAATTAGTCATAAAAAGCCATTACAATAATGGAGCAGTCTAACATCAAAATTAAGACATTTGTGCGCATCCACTAATAATCATGCATGATTGAAGAATTTCTGACATAAACATCCTAACTAAGATTGTAAACTTAGAATAAATAAAAAATAATAAAACTTAAAAAAACCAAATCATAACAATATAAATAAAACTTTCACAAAGAAAAAATGAAAGGTTCGAGATTTATGTTTAAAACGTAAAACTCGTTTGAGACTGTGTGTCACTTCGTTTTACATATCAAATCGAATATAAAGCTAACGTTATCCACATATAAAATATATGTAGGGTAGTGCCCCTATTATCTTCCTACCAATCTCAAAAGACTTTAAACATCATTAAATTGATAAGGTCCCCACAATTTGATTAAGAATCTGGACTTACATTTGTTGTACCTCACTTTATCATATTATGTCCCCATTCATTGCTTAATCGATACCAAACATTTTATATCATAGCATTTAAAATAACCAAAAAGAAATTAGGAAGAAAAAAAAAAAGAGAGGACAATTATTGAACTAATTACTTCACCTTCTACAATATTTTCTAGTGCAGGTGGAGCCTAATAATTATATATAAAAAACAACCCATTTTGGGTCACGATGACTGGCCAAACGAGGCAAATCCCCTCTGCTCAAAGTGTTTATAAGTTTGAACGACAGCCATTGAAAGAACTAATTTTCTGAAATCTCTCACCTCACTGTCTTGAGGATTTTTTATATATTTGATTTCACCAAACCTTCAATCTTCAAAAGAAAATTGACAACCAAACTAATATATTGGTGTGAAGAAAAGAAACGACAAATATTTTCAATCAAATCCATCTCTGTTTGCATGACTACTATCATATCATATACCAATTTCTTATCAATCTCCACTTTATTATTCACGATCACCTTAAATTTGTATCCAATATTGAAGGCTATCCAAGTAAATGAAGATGGATATCAGTCCCTTTTTATTGATGGATTATTTAAATAATTTTTTTTGACGGATATCATTTGGGGTAGCTTATGAAACTTTTTTTAATGATCCAAAATATTTATTTTTCACATCTTCATTCAGAGCTTATTCTTACAAAAAATCATGCAAATTGAAAATTATTAAGGCATCTAATTGAGACCAACAAAATTAATGAACACGATGCTTGAAGAAAGTACATAAATTTCAATAATTTAATTGAGTGGTTAAATGATATTGAATTCAAGCGATTTTTTTATAAAGATGATCTTTAAATAAATATATACAAAATAAATAATTTAAACTAGTGGAATACAATACAGAATAAACCTTATAAAAGAATCCCTCAAATATTTGAGAGATCCTTCAATATATTATATATACACAAACATTCACACCAAACTTTCTCTGATTTAAAGAACATGAATAACGTTACTGTCAAGTCACATCACTACTCACTCCACCATGCAAAGTTAATGAAATTGTAAGCAACTTCATTTCAAATTCCGTTTACAAGATTACTTAAAAGGACAAGTACTGAATTACTCAAACACGTACTGTCATGGTGACCCCATCCCCATAATACATAAATAAAATATCAAAATTTCAACCCACAAGATTTGAGAAAAACTTCAAAATTTATCGATTATTAAAATCTGAATGACATAAAGAAAACAAATCTCAAGTTGCTTTAAATACCAATCCCAAATCCTAAAATCTCTAAGAAATCTTTGAAATTTTCCTAAAAACTTATTAAAATGTTGCTTTAACCTGATATCGACCTTATTTGGAAGAAAAAAATATGTTATTATTATTAGAGAGAAGCAGTGAGTATGAATAAATATAACCCGTAGCACGAGAAGAAGTAATTGGAAAATAAACACTGCTTCTTTAAAAGGAGACATTCTCACTTCGTGTAGATTACAATTTGACGTATTTGCATATATTTCTATTTTTGTGTTCTCGATGAATTATTTTCTTATTGAAAAGCTCCAACTTAATTACAACCCAAAACTATAGATAACCGTGCACCAGCTTGCAGTGCAGAGAATAACATAAGGGTATGATTTAAAAGTGTAGCGTTCTGAACTCGAGCTATGCCATGAATGTGTCTCAACTCCAAAGATTAGAAAATAAGAAGAAGACAAACTGAGCCGTGTCAGGGCACAGTTGCTCTGCATTCCACCATTATTTGCAGGCTTTATTTGAAAAATATTAAAATTTACTCACTTAAAGAAGAAAACATTTCTGAATCTTAACAAGTGTACAACTGTTTCTATTTTTTCAAGAACGTTCGTGTATTTTATTCTGGCAAGATAATTAACAAATTTTTCTTGTGTCCAGAATGAACCGAAGATGTTTAGCCCTTCACTGTTGGAGATGGCCTAATCCCTTCAAAACCGGAAAAAAGTTGTTTTTTCTCTTCCTAATTTTAGGCATTCATTTCCATTCTACTGTTGGGGACTTTAAAAATGCGATCCACCAGATCAATTGCCGAATTGCTTTGTTGTCCAACAATAATTGCTATATCCGACAGAAACTTGATGTAGCCAGTTGAGCGTAAAAGAGGATGCATATGCAGATACAATTTTTTACATACATATAGGGCAATAATAATCATGTACAATCTTTTAATTGGAGGAAGCAGAATATATGCATGATACGGACATCCAGGTTGATTCTTTTTGTGACACGTTTTTAATTGAACATTTTCAATTGCATGGAGGGGCCCGCACTTTTTATCTTTCTAAATATTTTATAATTATTTATTTTACAGAAAGGATGAGATTTAATCACCAGGAAAAGAAGAAAGAAATCTGAGAGGAAATAATAAGGAAAATTTGGGAAACGTATTTATTTTATTATTATGATGATCTCCTCTCCATTAGGAAGAAGGTTGAAATAAACGACAATACATATGGCATCTCTTTTGAGAAATATATAAAATAAAACAAGTGCACTACAACTGTCTAATAAAAATACAACATCTGCATAAATAAAAACGTTACATCAACTGCGGAGACTCGATCTTCTTCTTTTTTGTAGGTTAAGGCGCTCCGGCTTCGACAGCCCCTTCTTTATTTGGACCTGGTCTTCACCTTACCTGCAATATGGACACAGTATTGTTAGGTCTCTGTCATTTGTCAATTTGTTACTAAATATACCAATTCATCCTAATCAGTAATGGCATTAATTAACTTGGTTCCGATTCGCAGTGTAATTAATAATGTAAGTACTTGTTTGTTCAAATACAGATTCTCTGATAGTTACAGGCTGACAAGGTAATGTTAACTCAAGTAATAAAAACAAGAATGGAGAGCTTACCAGCTGGATGCAGTCTAGCTCTCATTATCTAGTAGTGGTGAGGAGGTGGGGGTGATGAGTAGATGTAAGGGTGTGGTGGTGCGGTGTGAACTGGAGGAGTTGGTGGCTTGTATGGTTTCTTAGGTGGTGGGGGTGGTGAGTAAACTGGTGGCTTGTAGACTGGTGTGGGTGGTGGGGGAGACTTGTAGTGGTAAGGCTTCTTGGGTGGTGAGTAGACTGGAGGAGTAGGAGAAGGTGGTGGTGGTGGAGACTTGTAATGGTAAGGCTTCTTGGGTGGTGATGGTGGTGGGGGAGACTTGTAGTGGTATGGGTGCTTAGGTGGTGAAGGTGATGGTGGTGGTGGAGACTTGTAGTGGTATGGGTGCTTAGGTGGTGAAGGTGATGGTGGTGGGGGAGACTTGTAGTGGTAGGGGTGCTTAGGTGGTGATGGTGATGGTGGTGGTGGAGACTTGTAGTGGTAAGGGTGCTTAGGTGGTGAAGGTGATGGTGGTGGTGGAGACTTGTAGAGTA